>NW_026892667.1:222500-282327 GCF_033815535.1 Pezoporus flaviventris | reverse complement strand
TAAAAGTCCATTTGAATCCAAATTCTCAGGTGGTGTCTCTCTGCTGCCCAGCAGCACAGTGAGTACAGCACGAACGTTTGGCCTCTGCTCCCACCGCAGAAGAGCCAGGATTGAAAGCTGGTGCTGGACCTGTTCAGCACACAATCCCCTTTACATTGGTGCATCCATCGTTGCTTTCACTGCTCACTTTCATACAGGAAAAACATTTGAATGGAATCAGTCCAGAGCCTGCTCTCTGCTGCGCAGCAACACAGTCAGCACAGAATCAACAGTGGCGTCTGCTCCCACAGCAGAAGGACCAGCAGGGAAAGCTAGTGCTGGGCCTCTTCAGCACACAAGCAGATTTGCAACGGTGTCACCATCATTGCAGTCTCTCCTCGGTTTCATACCTAAAAGTCCATTTGAATCCAAATTCTCAGGTGGTGTCTCTCAGCTGCCCAGCAGCACAGTGAGTACAGCACGAACGTTTGGCCTCTGCTCCCACAGCAGAAGAGCCAGGATTGAAAGCTGGTGCTGGACCTGTTCAGCACACAATCACCTTCACATTGGTGCCTCCATCGTTGCTTTCACTGCTCACTTTCACACAGGAAAAGCATTTGAATGGAATCAGACCAGAGCCTGCTCTCTGCTGCGCAGCAACACACTCAGCACAGAATGAACAGTGGCATCTGCTCACACGGCAGAAGGACCAGCAGGGAAAGCTAGTGCTATGCTTCTTCAGCACACAAGAAGCTTTGCAACGGGATCACCATCATTGCAGTCTCTCCTCGGTTTCATACCTAAAAGTCCATTTGAATCCAAATTCTCAGGTGGTCTCAGCTGCCCAGCAGCACAGTGGGTACAGCACGAACGTTTGGCATCTGCTCCCACAGCAGAAGAGCAAGGATTGAAAGCTGGTGCTGGACCTGTTCAGCACACAATCACCTTTACATTGGTGCCTCCATCGTTGCTTTCACTGCTCACTTTCATACAGGAAAAGCATTTGAATGGAATCAGTCCAGAGCCTGCTCTCTGCTGCGCAGCAACACAGTCAGCACAGAATGAACAGTGGCATCTGCTCACACGGCAGAAGGACCAGCAGGGAAAGCTAGTGCTCTGCTTCTTCAGCACACAAGCAGCTTTACAACGGGGTCACCATCACTGCAGTCTCTCCTCGGTTTCATACCTAAAAGTCCATTTGAATCCAAATTCTCAGGTGGTCTCAGCTGCCCAGCAGCACAGTGAGTACAGCACGAACGTTTGGCATCTGCTCCCACAGCAGAAGAGCAAGGATTGAAAGCTGGTGCTGGACCTGTTCAGCACACAATCACCTTTACATTGGTGCCTCCATCGTTGCTTTCACTGCTAACACTCATACAGGAAAAGCATTTGAATAAAATCAGTCCAGAGCCAGCTCCCTGCTGGCAGCAACACAGCACAGAATGAACAGTGGCATCTGCTCACACGGCAGAACGACCAGCAGGGAAAGCTAGGGCTGTGTCTCTTCAGCACACAAGCAGCTTTGCAACGGGGTCACCATCATTGCAGTCTCTCCTCGGTTTCATACCTAAAAGTCCATTTGAATCCAAATTCTCAGGTGGTCCCTCTCAGCTGCCCAGCAGCACAGTGAGTACAGCACGAACGTTTGGCCTCTGCTCCCACAGCAGAAGAGCCAGGATTGAAAGCTGGTGCTGGACCTGTTCAGCACACAATCCCCTTTACATTGGTGCCTCCATCATTGCTTTCACTGCTCACTTTCATACAGGAAAAGCATTTGAATGTAATCAGTGCAGAGCCTGCTCTCTGCTGCGCAGCAACACAGTCAGCACAGAATGAACAGTGGCATCTGCTCACACGGCAGAAGGACCAGAAGGGAAAGCTAGTGCTGGGCCTCTTCAGCACACAAGCAGATTTGCAACGGTGTCACCATCATTGCAGTCTCTCCTCGGTTTCAGACCTAAAAGTCCATTTGAATCCGAATTCTCAGGTGGTGTCGCTCAGCTGCCCAGCAGCACAGTGAGTACAGCACGAACGTTTGGCCTCTGCTCCCACAGCAGAAGAGCAAGGATTGAAAGCTGGTGCTAGACCTGTTCAGCACACAATCCCCTTTACATTGGTGCCTCCATCGTTGCTTTCACTGCTCACTTTCATACAGGAAAAGCATTTGAATGGAATCAGTCCAGAGCCTGCTCCCTGCTGGCAGCAACACAGCACAGAATGAACAGTGGCATCTGCTCACACGGCAGAAGGACCAGCAGGGAAAGCTAGTGCTGGGCCTCCTCAGCACACAAGCAGCTTTGCAACGGGGTCACCATCATTGCAGTCTCTCCTCGGTTTCATACCTAAAAGTCCATTTGAATCCAAATTCTCAGGTGGTGTCTCTCTGCTGCCCAGCAGCACGGTGAGTACAGCACGAACGTTTGGCCTCTGCTCCCACAGCAGAAGAGCCAGGATTGAAAGCTGGTGCTGGACCTGTTCAGCACACAATCCCCTTTACATTGGTGCCTCCATCGTTGCTTTCACTGCTCACTTTCATACAGGAAAAGCATTTGAATGGAATCAGTCCAGAGCCTGCTCTCTGCTGCGCAGGAACACAGTCAGCACAGAATGAACAGTGGATTCTGCTCCCACAGCAGAAGGACCAGCAGGGAAAGCTAGTGCTGGGCCTCTTCAGCACACAATCAGATTTGCAACGGTGTCACCATCATTGCAGTCTCTCCTCGGTTTCATACCTAAAAGTCCATTTGAATCCGAATTCTCAGGTGGTGTCGCTCAGCTGCCCAGCAGCACAGTTAGTACAGCACGAACGTTTGGCCTCTGCTCCCACAGCAGAAGAGCCAGGATTGAAAGCTGCTGCTGGACCTGTTCAGCACACAATCCCCTTTATATTGGTGCATCCATCGTTGCTTTCACTGCTCACTTTCATACAGGAAAAGCATTTGAAAGGAATCAGTCCGGAACCTGCTCTGTGCTGCGCAGCAACACAGTCAGCACAGAATGAACAGTGGATTCTGCTCACACGGCAGAAGGACCAGCAGGGAAAGCTAGTGCTCTGCTTCTTCAGCACACAAGCAGCTTTGCAACGGGGTCACCATCATTGCAGTCTCTCCTCGGTTTCATACCTAAAAGTCCATTTGAATCCAAATTCTCAGGTGGTCTCAGCTGCCCAGCAACACAGTGAGTACAGCACGAACGTTTGGCATCTGCTCCCACAGCAGAAGAGCAAGGATTGAAAGCTGGTGCTGGACCTGTTCAGCACACAATCACCTTCACATTGGTGCCTCCATCGTTGCTTTCACTGCTCACTTTCACACAGGAAAAGCATTTGAATGGAATCAGACCAGAGCCTGCTCTCTGCTGCGCAGCAACACAGTCAGCACAGAATGAACAGTGGCATCTGCTCACACGGCAGAAGGACCAGCAGGGAAAGCTAGTGCTCTGCTTCTTCAGAACACAAGAAGCTTTGCAACGGGATCACCATCATTGCAGTCTCTCCTCGGTTTCATACCTAAAAGTCCATTTGAATCCAAATTCTCAGGTGGTCTCAGCTGCCCAGCAGCACAGTGGGTACAGCACGAACGTTTGGCATCTGCTCCCACAGCAGAAGAGCAAGGATTGAAAGCTGGTGCTGGACCTGTTCAGCACACAATCACCTTTACATTGGTGCCTCCATCGTTGCTTTCACTGCTCACTTTCATACAGGAAAAGCATTTGAATGGAATCAGTCCAGAGCCTGCTCTCTGCTGCGCAGCAACACAGTCAGCACAGAATGAACAGTGGCATCTGCTCACACGGCAGAAGGACCAGCAGGGAAAGCTAGTGCTCTGCTTCTTCAGCACACAAGCAGCTTTACAACGGGGTCACCATCACTGCAGTCTCTCCTCGGTTTCATACCTAAAAGTCCATTTGAATCCAAATTCTCAGGTGGTCTCAGCTGCCCAGCAGCACAGTGAGTACAGCACGAACGTTTGGCATCTGCTCCCACAGCAGAAGAGCAAGGATTGAAAGCTGGTGCTGGACCTGTTCAGCACACAATCACCTTTACATTGGTGCCTCCATCGTTGCTTTCACTGCTAACACTCATACAGTAAAAGCATTTGAATAAAATCAGTCCAGAGCCAGCTCCCTGCTGGCAGCAACACAGCACAGAATGAACAGTGGCATCTGCTCACACGGCAGAACGACCAGCAGGGAAAGCTAGGGCTGTGTCTCTTCAGCACACAAGCAGCTTTGCAACGGGGTCACCATCATTGCAGTCTCTCCTCGGTTTCATACCTAAAAGTCCATTTGAATCCAAATTCTCAGGTGGTGCCTCTCAGCTGCCCAGCAGCACAGTGAGTACAGCACGAACGTTTGGCCTCTGCTCCCACAGCAGAAGAGCCAGGATTGAAAGCTGGTGCTGGACCTGTTCAGCACACAATCCCCTTTACATTGGTGCCTCCATCATTGCTTTCACTGCTCACTTTCATACAGGAAAAGCATTTGAATGTAATCAGTGCAGAGCCTGCTCTCTGCTGCGCAGCAACACAGTCAGCACAGAATGAACAGTGGCATCTGCTCACACGGCAGAAGGACCAGAAGGGAAAGCTAGTGCTGGGCCTCTTCAGCACACAAGCAGATTTGCAACGGTGTCACCATCATTGCAGTCTCTCCTCGGTTTCAGACCTAAAAGTCCATTTGAATCCGAATTCTCAGGTGGTGTCGCTCAGCTGCCCAGCAGCACAGTGAGTACAGCACGAACGTTTGGCCTCTGCTCCCACAGCAGAAGAGCAAGGATTGAAAGCTGGTGCTAGACCTGTTCAGCACACAATCCCCTTTACATTGGTGCCTCCATCGTTGCTTTCACTGCTCACTTTCATACAGGAAAAGCATTTGAATGGAATCAGTCCAGAGCCTGCTCCCTGCTGGCAGCAACACAGCACAGAATGAACAGTGGCATCTGCTCACACGGCAGAAGGACCAGCAGGGAAAGCTAGTGCTGGGCCTCTTCAGCACACAAGCAGCTTTGCAACGGGGTCACCATCATTGCAGTCTCTCCTCGGTTTCATACCTAAAAGTCCATTTGAATCCAAATTCTCAGGTGGTGTCTCTCTGCTGCCCAGCAGCACGGTGAGTACAGCACGAACGTTTGGCCTCTGCTCCCACAGCAGAAGAGCCAGGATTGAAAGCTGGTGCTGGACCTGTTCAGCACACAATCCCCTTTACATTGGTGCCTCCATCGTTGCTTTCACTGCTCACTTTCATACAGGAAAAGCATTTGAATGGAATCAGTCCAGAGCCTGCTCTCTGCTGCGCAGGAACACAGCACAGAATGAACAGTGGATTCTGCTCCCACAGCAGAAGGACCAGCAGGGAAAGCTAGTGCTGGGCCTCTTCAGCACACAATCAGATTTGCAACGGTGTCACCATCATTGCAGTCTCTCCTCGGTTTCATACCTAAAAGTCCATTTGAATCCGAATTCTCAGGTGGTGTCGCTCAGCTGCCCAGCAGCACAGTTAGTACAGCACGAACGTTTGGCCTCTGCTCCCACAGCAGAAGAGCCAGGATTGAAAGCTGGTGCTGGACCTGTTCAGCACACAATCCCCTTTGTATTGGTGCATCCATCGTTGCTTTCACTGCTCACTTTCATACAGGAAAAGCATTTGAAAGGAATCAGTCCAGAACCTGCTCTGTGCTGCGCAGCAACACAGTCAGCACAGAATGAACAGTGGATTCTGCTCACACGGCAGAAGGACCAGCAGGGAAAGCTAGTGCTCTGCTTCTTCAGCACACAAGCAGCTTTGCAACGGGGTCACCATCATTGCAGTCTCTCCTCGGTTTCATACCTAAAAGTCCATTTGAATCCAAATTCTCAGGTGGTGTCTCTCAGCTGCCCAGCAGCACAGTGAGTACAGCACGAACGTTTGGCCTCTGCTCCCACAGCAGAAGAGCAAGGATTGAAAGCTGGTGCTGGACCTGTTCAGCACACAATCACCTTTACATTGGTGCCTCCATCGTTGCTTTCACTGCTCACTTTCACACAGGAAAAGCATTTGAATGGAATCAGACCAGAGCCTGCTCTCTGCTGCGCAGCAACACACTCAGCACAGAATGAACAGTGGCATCTGCTCACACGGCAGAAGGACCAGCAGGGAAAGCTAGTGCTCTGCTTCTTCAGCACACGAGAAGCTTTGCAACGGGATCACCATCATTGCAGTCTCTCCTCGGTTTCATACCAAAAAGTCCATTTGAATCCAAATTCTCAGGTGGTCTCAGCTGCCCAGCAGCACAGTGGGTACAGCACGAACGTTTGGCATCTGCTCCCACAGCAGAAGAGCAAGGATTGAAAGCTGGTGCTGGACCTGTTCAGCACACAATCACCTTTACATTGGTGCCTCCATCGTTGCTTTCACTGCTCACTTTCATACAGGAAAAGCATTTGAATGGAATCAGTCCAGAGCCTGCTCTCTGCTGCGCAGCAACACAGTCAGCACAGAATGAACAGTGGCATCTGCTCACACGGGAGAAGGACCAGCAGGGAAAGCTAGTGCTGTGTCTCTTCAGCACACAAGCAGCTTTGCAACGGGGTCACCATCATTGCAGTCTCTCCTCGGTTTCATACCTAAAAGCCCATTTGAATCCAAATTCTCAGGTAGTCTCTCTCAGCTGCCCAGCAGCACAGTGAGTACAGCACGAACGTTTGGCCTCTGCTCCCACAGCAGAAGAGCCAGGATTGAAAGCTGGTGCTGGACCTGTTCAGCACACAATCCCCTTTACATTGATGCATCCATCGTTGCTTTCACTGCTCACTTTCATACAGGAAAAGCATTTGAATGGAATCAGTAAAGAGCCTGCTCTCTGCTGCGCAGCAACACAGTCAGCACAGAATGAACAGTGGCATCTGCTCCCACGGCAGAAGGAGCAGCAGGGAAATCTAGTGCTGTGTCTCTTCAGCACACAAGCAGCTTTGCAGCGGGGTCACCATCATTTCAGTCTCTCCGCGGTTTCATACCTAAAAGTCCATTTGAATCCAAATTCTCAGGTGGTCTCAGCTGCCCAGCAGCACAGTGAGTACAGCACGAACGTTTGGCATCTGCTCCCACAGCAGAAGAGCAAGGATTGAAAGCTGGTGCTGGACCTGTTCAGCACACAATCACCTTTACATTGGTGCCTCCATCGTTGCTTTCACTGCTCACTTTCATACAGGAAAAGCATTTGAATGGAATCAGTCCAGAGCCTGCTCCCTGCTGACAGCAACACAGCACAGAATGAACAGTGGCATCTGCTCACACGGCAGAAGGACCAGCAGGGAAAGCTAGTGCTGGGCCTCTTCAGCACACAAGCAGCTTTGCAACGGGGTCACCATCATTGCAGTCTCTCCTCGCTTTCATACCTAAAAGTCCATTTGAATCCAAATTCTCAGGTGGTCTCTCTCAGCTGCCCAGCAGCACAGTTAGTACAGCACGAACGTTTGGCCTCTGCTCCCACAGCAGAAGAGCCAGGATTGAAAGCTGGTGCTGGACCTGTTCAGCACACAATCCCCTTTACATTGGTGCCTCCATCGTTGCTTTCACTGCTCACTTTCATACAGGAAAAGCATTTGAATGGAATCAGTCCAGAGCCTGCTCTCTGCTGGCAGCAACACAGCACAGAATGAACAGTGGCATCCGCTCACACGGCAGAAGGATTATCAGGGAAAGTTAGTGCTGGGCCTCTTCAGCACACAAGCAGCTTTGCAACGGGGTCACCATCATTGCAGTCTCTCCTCGGTTTCATACCTAAAAGTCCATTTGAATCCAAATTCTCAGGTGGTGTCTCTCTGTTGCCCAGCAGCACAGTGAGTACAGCACGAACGTTTGGCCTCTGCTCCCACAGCAGAAGAGCCAGGATTGAAAGCTGGTGCTGGACCTGTTCAACACACAATCACCTTTACATTGGTGCCTCCATCGTTGCTTTCACAGCTCACATTCATTCAGGAAAAGCATTTGAATGGAATCAGTCCAGAGCCTGTTCTCTGCTGCGCAGCAACACAGTCAGCACAGAATGAACAGTGGCATCTGCTCCACGGCAGAAGGACCAGCAGGGAAAGCTAGTGCTGGGACTCTTCAGCACACAGTCAGCTTTGCAACGGTGTCACCATCATTGCAGTCTCTCCTCGGTTTCATACCTAAATGTCCATTTAAATCCAAATTCTCAGCTGCTCTCTCTCAGCTGACCAGCAGCACAGTGAGTACAGCACTAACCCTAACCCTACCCCTACCCCTAACCCTAACCCTAACCCTAATCCTAAACCTAACCATAACCCTAACCCTAACCCTAACCCCTAACCCAACCCTAACCCTAACCCTAACCCTAACCCCTAACCCTAACCCCTAACCCTAACCCTAACCCTAACCCTAACACTAACCCTAAGCTTTCACCAGCTTTCCCTACTGGCTCTTCGACTTTGGGAGCAGACGACAACCGTTCGTGCTCTACTCACTGTGCAGCTGGGCAGCCGAGAGCAAGCTCCGAAGAGGGTGCATTCAAATGGACCTTTAGGTATGAAAGCGAGGAGCGACAGCAATGATGGTGACACCGTTGCAAAGCTGACTGTGTGCTGAAGATGCCCAGCACATGCTTTCCCTCCTGGCTCTTCGGCTCTGGGGGCAGAAGACAGACGTTCGTGCACTAATCGCACTGCCCCTGGGCAGCCGAGAACAAGCTTCGGAGAGGTTGCACTCAAATGGACTTTTAAGTATGAAACCGAGGAGCGACAGCAATGATGGTGACACCGTTGCAAATCTGACTGTGTGCTGAAGATGTCCAGCACATGCTTTCCCTCCGGGCTCTTCGGCTCTGGGAGCAGAGGCCAGACGTTCATGCTCTACTGAATGTGCTGCTGGGCAGCCAAGAGTAACGAGCAGAGAAGTTGGATTCAAATGAACTTCTAGGTATGAAAGTGAGGAGCGACAGCAATGATGGAAGCACTGTGTCAAAGCTGACTGTGTGCAGAAGATTCAGAGCACCAGCTTTCCCTCCTGGCTCTTCGATTGTGGGAGCAGACGGCAACTGTTCGTGCTCTACTCACTGTGCAGCTGGGCAGCCGAGAGCAAGCTCCAAAGAGGGTGCATTCAAATGGACCTTTAGGTATGAAAGTGAAAAGCGTCAGCAATGATGGAGGCACTGTTGCAAAGCTGACTGTGTGCTGAAGATGCCCAGCACATGCTTTCCCTCCTGGCTCCTCCACTGTGCTAGCAGACGGCAACTGTTCGTGCTCTACTCACTGTGCTGCTGGGCAGCCGAGAGCAAGCTCCGAAGAGGGTGCATTCAAATGGACCTTTAGGTATGAAAGCGAGGAGCGACAGCAATGATGGTGACACCGTTGCAAAGCTGACTGTGTGCTGAAGATGCCCAGCACATGCTTTCCCTCCTGGCTCTTCGGATCTGGGAGCAGAAGCCAGAAGTTCGTGCACTAATCGCTGTGCTACTGGGCAGCTGAGAAGCAGGTTTGGAGAGGTTGCATTCAAATGTACTTTTAGGTATGAAACCGAGGAGTGACAGCAATAATGGTGACAGCATTGCAAAGCTGACTGTGTGCTGAAGATGCCCCGCACATGCTTTCCCTCCTGGCTCTTCGACTGTGGGAGCAGACGGCAACCCTAACCCTAACCCTAACCCTAACCCTAACCCAACCCTAACCCTAACCCTAACCCTAACCCTAAACTTAACCATAACCCTAACCCTAACCCTAACCCCTAACCCTAACCCTAATCCTAACCCTAACCCTAACCCCTAACCCTAACCCTAACCCTAACCCTAACCCTAAGTTTCACCAGCTTTCCCTCCTGGCTCTCCAATTGTGGGAGCAGACGGCAACTGTTCGTGCTCTACTCACTGTGCAGCTGGGCAGCCGAGAGCAGGCTCCGAAGAGGGTGCATTCAAATGGACCTTTAGGTATGACACCGAGGAGCGACAGCAATGATGGTGACACCGTTGCAAAGCTGACTGTGTGCTGAAGATGCCCAGCACATGCTTTCCTTCCTGTCTCTTCGGATCTGGGAGCAGAAGCCAGACGTTCGTGCACTAATCGTTCTGCCCCTGGGCAGCCAAGAACAAGCTTCGGAGAGGTTGCACTCAAATGGACTTTTAAGTATGAAACCGAGTAGCGGCAGCAATGATGGTGACACTGTTGCAAAGCTGACTGTGTGCTGAAGATGACCAGCACATGCTTTCCCTCCTGGCTTTTCGACTCTGAGAGCAGAGGCCAGATGTTCGTGCTCTACTGACTGTGCTGCTGGGCCGCCAAGAGCAACGAGCAGAGAAGTTGGATTCCAATGAACTTCTCGGTATGAAAGTGAGGAGCGACAGCAATGATGGGGGCACTGTTGCAAAGCTGACTGTGTGCAGAAGATTCAGAGCACCAGCTTGCCATCCTGGCTCTTCGATTGTGGGGGCAGACGGCAACTGTTCGTGCTCTACTCACTGTGCTGCTGGGCAGCCGAGAGCAAGCTCCGCAGAGGGTGCATTCAAATGGACCTTTAGGTATGAAAGCGAGGAGCGACAGCAATGATGGTGACACCGTTGCAAAGCTGACTGTGTGCTGAAGATGCCCAGCACATGCTTTCCCTCCGGGCTCTTCGGCTCTGGAAGCAGAGGCCAGACGTTCATGCTCTACTGACTGTGCTGCTGGGCAGCCAAGAGCAACGAGCAGAGAAGTTGGATTCAAATGAACTTCTAGGTATGAAAGTGAGGAGCGACAGCAATGATGGAAGCACTGGGTCAAAGCTGACTGTGTGCAGAAGATTCAGAGCACCAGCTTTCCCTCCTGGCTCTTCGATTGTGGGAGCAGACGGCAACTGTTCGTGCTCTACTCACTGTGCAGCTGGGCAGCCGAGAGCAAGCTCCAAAGAGGGTGCATTCAAATGGACCTTTAGGTATGAAAGTGAAAAGCGTCAGCAATGATGGAGGCACTGTTGCAAAGCTGACTGTGTGCTGAAGATGCCCAGCACATGCTTTCCCTCCTGGCTCCTCCACTGTGCTAGCAGACGGCAACTGTTCGTGCTCTACTCACTGTGCTGCTGGGCAGCCGAGAGCAAGCTCCGAAGAGGGTGCATTCAAATGGACCTTTAGGTATGAAAGCGAGGAGCGACAGCAATGATGGTGACACCGTTGCAAAGCTGACTGTGTGCTGAAGATGCCCAGAACATGCTTTCCCTCCTGGCTCTTCGGCTCTGGGAGCAGAGGCCAGACGTTCGTGCACTAATCGCTGAGCTTCTGGGCAGCTGAGAAGCAGCTTTGGAGAGGTTGCATTCAAATGTACTTTTAGGTATGAAACCGAGGAGTGACAGCAATAATGGTGACAGCATTGCAAAGCTGACTGTGTGCTGAAGATGACCAGCACATGCTTTCCCTCCTTGCTCTTCGACTGCGGGAGCAGACGGACACCCTAACCCTAACCCTAAGCCTAACCCTAACCCAACCCTAACCCTAACCCTAACCCTACCCCTAACCCTAACCCTAACCCTAAACCTAACCATAACCCTAACACTAAGCCTAACCCCTAACCCTAACCCTAACCCCTAACACTAACCCCTAGCCCTAACCATAACCCCTAACCCTAACCCTAACCCTAACCCTAACCCTAACCCTAAGCTTTCACCAGCTTTCCCTCCTGGCTCTTCGATTCTGGGAGCAGACGGTAACTGTTCGTGCGCTACTCACTGTGCAGCTGGGCAGCCGAGAGCAAGCTCCGAAGAGGGTGCATTCAAATGGACCTTTAGGTATGAAAGCGAGGAGCGACAGCAATGATGGTGACACCGTTGCAAAGCTGACTGTGTGCTGAAGATGCCCAGCACATGCTTTCCCTCCTGGCTCTTCGGCTCTGGCAGCAGACGGCAACCGTTCGTGCTCTACACACTCTGATGCTCGGCAGCCGAGAGAAAGCTCCGAAGAGGGTGCATTCAAATGGATCTGTAGGTATGAAAGCGAGGAGCGACAGCAATGATGGTGACACCGTTGCAAAGCTGACTGTGTGCTGAAGATGCCCAGCACATGCTTTCCTTCCTGCCTCTTCGGCTCTGGGAGCAGAGGCCAGACGTTCGTGCTCTACTGACTGTGTCGCTCGACAGCCAAGAGCAATGAGCGGAGAAGGTGGATTCAAATGAACTTCTAGGTATGAAAGTGAAAAGCGTCAGCAATGATGGAGGCACTGTTGCAAAGCTGACTGTATGCTGAAGATGCCCAGCACATGCTTTCCCTCCTGTCTCCTCCACTGTGCTAGCAGACGGCAACCGTTCGTGCTCTACTCACTGTGCTGCTGGGCAGCCGAGAGCAAGCTCCGAAGAGGGTGCATTCAAATGGACCTTTAGGTATGAAAGCGAGGAGCGACAGCAATGATGGTGACACCGTTGCAAAGCTGACTGCGTGCTGAAGATGCCCAGCACATGCTTTCCCTCCTGGCTCTTCGGATCTGGGAGCAGAAGCCAGAAGTTCGTGCACTAATCGCTGTGCTACTGGGCAGCTGAGAAGCAGCTTTGGAGAGGTTGCATTCAAATGTACTTTTAAGTATGAAACCGAGGAGTGACAGCAATAATGGTGACAGCATTGCAAAGCTGACTGTGTGCTGAAGATGCCCCGAACATGCTTTCCCTCCTGGCTCTTCGACTGTGGGAGCAGACGGCAACCCTAACCCTTACCCTAACCCTAACCCTAACCCCTAAACCTAACCCCTAACCCTAACCCTAACCCTAACCCTAACCCTAAGCTTTCACCAGCTTTCCCTCCTGGCTCTTCGATTGTGGGAGCAGACGGCAACTGTTCGTGCTCTACTCACTGTGCTGCTGGGCCGCCAAGAGCAACGAGCAGGGAAGTTGGATTCAAATGAACTTCTCGGTATGAAAGTGAGGAGCGACAGCAATGATGGTGGCACTGTTGCAAAGCTGACTGTGTGCAGAAGATTCAGAGCACCAGCTTTCCCTCCTGGCTCTTCGACTGTGGGAGCAGACGACAACCGTTCGTGCTCTACTCACTGTGCTGCTGGGCAGCCGAGAGCAAGCTCCGAAGAGGGTGCATTCAAATGGACCTTTACGTATGAAAGCGAGGAGCGACAGCAATGATGGTGACATCGTTGCAAAGCTGACTGTGTGCTGAAGATGCCCAGCACATGCTTTCCCTCCTGGCTCTTCGACTGTGGGAGCAGACGGCAACCGTTCGTGCTCTACTCACTGTGCTGCTGGGCAGCCGAGAGCAAGCTCCGAAGAGGGTGCTTTCTAATGGCCGTTTAGGTATGAAAGCGAGGAGCGACAGCAATGATGGTGACACCGTTGCAAAGCTGACTGTGTGCTGAAGATGCCCAGCACATTCTTTCCCTCCTGGCTCTTCGGCTCTGGGAGCAGAGGCCAGATGTTCGTGCACTAATCGCTGAGCTACTGGGCAGCTGAGAAGCACATTTGGAGAGGTTGCATTCAAATGTACTTTTAGGTATGAAACCGAGGAGTGACAGCAATAATGGTGACAGCATTGCAAAGCTGACTGTGTGCTGAAGATGCGCAGCACATGCTTTCCCTCCTGGCTCTTCGACTGTGGGAGAAGACGACAACCGTTCGTGCTCTACTCACTGTGCTGCTGGGCAGCCGAGAGCAAGCTCCGAAGAGGGTGTATTCAAATGGACCTTTAGGTATGAAAGCGAGGAGCGACAGCAATGATGGTGACACCGTTGCAAAGCTGACTGTGTGCAGAAGATGCACCGCACATGCTTTCCCTCCCGGCTCTTCGGATCTGGGAGCAGAAGCCAGAAGTTCGTGCACTAATCGCTGGGCTACTGGGAAGCTTAGAAGCAGCTTTGGAGAGGCTGCATTCAAATGTACTTTTAGGTATGAAACCGAGGAGTGACAGCAATAATGGTGACAGCATTGCAAAGCTGACTGTGAGCTGAAGATGACCAGCACATGCTTTCCCTCCTGGCTCTTCGACTGTGGGAGCAGACGGCAACCCTAACCCTAACCCTAACCCTAAACCTAACCATAACCCTAACCCTAACCCTAACCCCTAACCCTAACCCCTAACCCTAACCCTAAACGTAACCGTAACCCTAACCCTAAGCTTTCACCAGTTTTCCCTCCTGGCTCTTCGATTGTGGGAGCAGACGGCAACTGTTCGTGCTCTACTCACTGTGCAGCTGTGCAGCCGAGAGGAAGCTCCGAAGAGGGTGCATTCAAATGGACCTTTAGGTATGAAAGCGAGGAGCGACAGCAATGATGGTGACACCGTTGCAAAGCTGACTGTGTGCTGAAGATGCCCAGCACATGCTTTCCCTCCTGGCTCTTCGGATCTGGGAGCAGAAGCCAGACGTTCGTGCACTAATCGTTCTGCCCCTGGGCAGCCAAGAACAAGCTTCGGAGAGGTTGCACTCAAATGGACTTTTAAGTAGGAAACCGAGGATTGACAGCAATGATGGTGACACCGTTGCAAAGCTGACTGTGTGCTGAAGATGCCCAGCACATGCTTTCCCTCCTGGCTCTTCGGCTCTGAGGGCAGAGGCCAGACGTTCGTGCTCTGATCGCTGTGCTACCTGGCAGCTCAGAGCAAGCTCCGTAGAGGTTGCATTCGAGTGGACTTTTAGGCATGAAAGCGAGGAGCGACAGCAATGATGGTGACACCGTTGCAAAGCTAACTGTGTGCTGAAGATGCCCAGCACATGCTTTCCCTCCTGGCTCTTCGACTGTGGGAGCAGACGGCAACCGTTCGTGCTCTACTCACTGTGCTGCTGGGCAGCCGAGAGCAAGCTCCGAAGGGGGTGCATTCAAATGGACCTTTAGGTATGAAAGCGAGGAGCGACAGCAATGATGGTGACACCGTTGCAAAGCTGACTGTGTGCTGAAGATGCCCAGCACATGCTTTAGCTCCTGGCTCTTCGGCTCTGAGAGCAGAGGCCAGACGTTCGTGCTCTACTGACTGTGCTGCTGGGCAGCCAAGTGCAACGAGCAGAGAAGTTGGATTCAAATGAACTTCTCGGTATGAAAGTGAGGAGCGACAGCAATGATGGAGGCACTGTTGCAAAGCTGACTGTGTGCAGAAGATTCAGAGCACCAGCTTTCCCTCCTGGCTCTTCGATTGTGGGAGCAGACGGCAACTGTTCGTGCTCTACTCACTGTGCTGCTGGGCAGCCGAGAGCAAGCTCCGAAGAGGGTGCATTCAAATGGACGTTTAGGTATGACACCGAGGAGCGACAGCAATGATGGTGACACCGTTGCAAAGCTGACTGTGTGCTGAAGATGCCCAGCACATGCTTTCCCTCCTGGCTCTTCGACTGTGGGAGCAGACGGCAACCATTCGTGCTGAACTCACTGTGCTGCTGGGCAGCCGAGAGCAAGCTCCGAAGAGGGTGCTTTCAAATGGACCTTTAGGTATGAAAGCGAGGAGCGACAGCAATGATGGTGACACCGTTGCAAAGCTGACTGTGTGCTGAAGATGCCCAGCACATGCTTTCCCTCCTGGCTCTTCGGCTCTGGCAGCAGACGGCAACCGTTCGTGCTCTACTCACTCTGATGCTCGGCAGCCGAGAGAAAGCTCCGAAGAGGGTGCATTCAAATGGACCTGTAGGTATGAAAGCGAGGAGCGACAGCAATGATGGTGACACCGTTGCAAAGCTGACTGTGTGCTGAAGATGCCCAGCACATGCTTTCCTTCCTGGCTCTTCGGCTCTGGGAGCAGAGGCCAGACGTTCGTGCTCTACTGACTGTGTCGCTCGACAGCCAAGAGCAATGAGCGGAGAAGGTGGATTCAAATGAACTTCTTGGTATGAAAGTGAAAAGCGTCAGCAATGATGGAGGCACTGTTGCAAAGCTGACTGTATGCTGAAGATGCCCAGCACATGCTTTCCCTCCTGTCTCCTCCACTGTGCTAGCAGACGGCAACCGTTCGTGCTCTACTCACTGTGCTGCTGGGCAGCCGAGAGCAAGCTCCGAAGAGGGTGCATTCAAATGGACCTTTAGGTATGAAAGCGAGGAGCGACAGCAATGATGGTGACACCGTTGCAAAGCTGACTGCGTGCTGAAGATGCCCAGCACATGCTTTCCCTCCCGGCTCTTCGGATCTGGGAGCAGAAGCCAGAAGTTCGTGCACTAATCGCTGTGCTACTGGGCAGCTGAGAAGCAGCTTTGGAGAGGTTGCATTCAAATGTACTTTTAAGTATGAAACCGAGGAGTGACAGCAATAATGGTGACAGCATTGCAAAGCTGACTGTGTGCTGAAGATGCCCAGCACATGCTTTCCCTCCTGGCTCTTCGACTGTGGGAGCAGACGGCAACCCTAACCCTAACCCTAACCCTAACCCCTAAACCTAACCCCTAACCCTAACCCTAACCCTAACCCTAACCCTAACCCTAAGCTTTCACCAGCTTTCCCTCCTGGCTCTTCGATTGTGGGAGCAGACGGCAACTGTTCGTGCTCTACTCACTGTGCTGCTGGGCCGCCAAGAGCAACGAGCAGAGAAGTTGGATTCAAATGAACTTCTCGGTATGAAAGTGAGGAGCGACAGCAATGATGGTGGCACTGTTGCAAAGCTGACTGTGTGCTGAAGATGCCCAGCACATGCTTTCCCTCCTGGCTCTTCGGATCTGGGAGCAGAAGCCAGACGTTCGTGCTCTACTGACTGTGCTGCTGGGCAGCCAAGAGCAACGAGCAGAGAAGTTGGATTCAAATGAACTTCTCGGTATGAAAGTGAGGAGCGACAGCAATGATGGTGGCACTGTTGCAAAGCTGACTGTGTGCAGAAGATTCAGAGCACCAGCTTTCCCTCCTGGCTCTTCGATTATGGGAGCAGACGGCAACTGTTCGTGCTCTACTCACTGTGCTGCTGGGCAGCCGAGAGCATACTCCGAAGAGGGTGCATTCAAATGGACCTTTAGGTATGAAAGCGAGGAGCGACAGCAATGATGGTGACACCGTTGCAAAGCTGACTGTGTGCTGAAGATGCCCAGCACATGCTTTCCCTCCTGGCTCTTCGGCTCTGAGGGCAGAGGCCAGACGTTCATGCTCTACTCACTGTGCCGCTGGACAGCCAAGAGCAATGAGCGGAGAAGGTGGATTCAAATGAACTTCTAGGTATGAAAGCGAAAAGCGTCAGCAATGATAGAGGCACTGTTGCAAAGCTGACTGTGTGCTGAAGATGCCCAGCACATGCTTTCCCTCCTGGCTCCTCCACTGTGCTAGCAGACGGCAACCGTTCGTGCTCTACTCACTGTGCTGCTGGGCAGCCGAGAGCAAGCTCCGAAGAGGGTGCATTCAAATGGACCTTTAGGTATGAAAGCGAGGAGCGACAGCAATGATGGTGACACCGTTGCAAAGCTGACTGTGTGCTGAAGATGCCCAGCACATGCTTTCCCTCCTGGCTCTTCGGATCTGGGAGCAGAAGCCAGACGTTCGTGCACTAATCGTTCTGCCCCTGGGCAGCCAAGAACAAGCTTCGGAGTGGTTGCACTCAAATGGACTTTTAAGTATGAAACCGAGGAGTGACAGCAATGATGGTGACACCGTTGCAAAGCTGACTGTATGCTGAAGATGCCCAGCACATGCTTTCCCTCCTGGCTCTTCGATTGTGGGAGCAGACAACAACCATAACCCTAACCCTAACCCTAACCCTAAACCTAACCCTAACCCTAACCCTAAACCTAGCCCCTAACCCTAACCCTAACCCTAACCCTAACCCTAACCCCTAACCCTAACCCCTAACCCTAACCCTAACCCTAACCCTAACCCTAAGCTTTCACCAGCTTTCCCTCCTGGCTCTTCGATTGTGGGAGCAGACGGCAACTGTTCGTGCTCTACTCACTGTGCAGCTGGGCAGCCGAGAGCAAGCTCCGAAGAGGGTGCATTCAAATGGACCTTTAGGTATGAACGCGAGGAGCGACAGCAATGATGGTGACACCGTTGCAAAGCTGACTGTGTGCTGAAGATGCCCAGCACATGCTTTCCCTCCCGGCTCTTCGGATCTGGGAGCAGAAGCCAGACGTTCGTGCACTAATCGTTCTGCCCCTGGGCAGCCAAGAACAAGCTTCGGAGAGGTTGCACTCAAATGGACTTTTAAGTATGAAACCGAGGAGTGACAGCAATGATGGTGACACCGTTGCAAAGCTGACTGTGTGCTGAAGATGCCCAGCACATGCTTTCCCTCCTGGCTCTTCGGCTCTGGGAGCAGAGGCCAGACGTTCGTGCTCTAATCGCTGTGCTACTTGGCAGCTCAGAGCAAGATCCGTATAGGTTGCATTCGAGTGGACTTTTAGGTATGAAAGTGAGGAGCGACAGCAATGATGGTGACACCGTTGCAAAGCTAACTGTGTGCTGAAGATGCCCAGCACATGCTTTCCCTCCTGGCTCTTCGACTGTGGGAGCAGACAGCAACCGTTCGTGCTCTACTCACTGTGCTGCTGGGCAGCCGAGAGCAAGCTCCGAAGGGGGTGCATTCAAATGGACCTTTAGGTATGAAAGCGAGGAGCGACAGCAATGATGGTGACACCGTTGCAAAGCTGACTGTGTGCTGAATATGCCCAGCACATGCTTTAGCTCCTGGCTCTTCGGCTCTGAGAGCAGAGGCCAGACGTTCGTGCACTACTGACTGTGCTGCTGGGCAGCCAAGTGCAACGAGCAGAGAAGTTGGATTCAAATGAACTTCTCGGTATGAAAGTGGGGAGCGACAGCAATGATGGAGGCACTGTTGCAAAGCTGACTGTGTGCAGAAGATTCAGAGCACCAGCTTTCCCTCCTGGCTCTTCGATTGTGGGAGCAGACGGCAACTGTTCGTGCTCTACTCACTGTGCAGCTGGGCAGCCGAGAGCAAGCTCCGAAAAGGGTGCTTTCAAATGGACGTTTAGGTATGACACCGAGGAGCGACAGCAATGATGGTGACACCGTTGCAAAGCTGACTGTGTGCTGAAGATGCCCAGCACATGCTTTCCCTCCTGGCTCTTCGACTGTGGGAGCAGACGGCAACCGTTCGTGCTGAACTCACTGTGCTGCTGGGCAGCCGAGAGCAAGCTCCGAAGAGGGTGCTTTCAAATGGACCTTTAGGTATGAAAGCGAGGAGCGACAGCAATGATGGTGACACCGTTGCAAAGCTGACTGTGTGCTGAAGATGCCCAGCACATGCTTTCCCTCCTGGCTCTTCGGCTCTGGCAGCAGACGGCAACCGTTCGTGCTCTACTCACTCTGATGCTCGGCACCCGAGAGAAAGCTCCGAAGAGGGTGCATTCAAATGGACCTGTAGGTATGAAAGCGAGGAGCGACAGCAATGATGGTGACACCGTTGCAAAGCTGACTGTGTGCTGAAATGCCCAGCACATGCTTTCCTTCCTGGCTCTTCGGCTCTGGGAGCAGAGGCCAGACGTTCGTGCTCTACTGACTGTGTCGCTCGACAGCCAAGAGCAATGAGCGGAGAAGGTGGATTCAAATGAACTTCTTGGTATGAAAGTGAAAAGCGTCAGCAATGATGGAGGCACTGTTGCAAAGCTGACTGTATGCTGAAGATGCCCAGCACATGCTTTCCCTCCTGTCTCCTCCACTGTGCTAGCAGACGGCAACCGTTCGTGCTCTACTCACTCTGATGCTCGGCAGCCGAGAGAAAGCTCCGAAGAGGGTGCATTCAAATGGACCTTTAGGTATGAAAGCGAGGAGCGACAGCAATGATGGTGACACCGTTGCAAAGCTGACTGCGTGCTGAAGATGCCCAGCACATGCTTTCCCTCCCGGCTCTTCGGATCTGGGAGCAGAAGCCAGAAGTTCGTGCACTAATCGCTGTGCTACTGGGCAGCTGAGAAGCAGCTTTGGAGAGGTTGCATTCAAATGTACTTTTAAGTATGAAACCGAGGAGTGACAGCAATAATGGTGACAGCATTGCAAAGCTGACTGTGTGCTGAAGATGCCCAGCACATGCTTTCCCTCCTGGCTCTTCGACTGTGGGAGCAGACGGCAACCCTAACCCTAACCCTAACCCTAACCCCTAAACCTAACCCCTAACCCTAACCCTAACCCTAACCCTAACCCTAACCCTAAGCTTTCACCAGCTTTCCCTCCTGGCTCTTCGATTGTGGGAGCAGACGGCAACTGTTCGTGCTCTACTCACTGTGCTGCTGGGCCGCCAAGAGCAACGAGCAGAGAAGTTGGATTCAAATGAACTTCTCGGTATGAAAGTGAGGAGCGACAGCAATGATGGTGGCACTGTTGCAAAGCTGACTGTGTGCAGAAGATTCAGAGCACCAGCTTTCCCTCCTGGCTCTTCGATTGTGGGAGCAGACGGCAACTGTTCGTGCTCTACTCACTGTGCTGCTGGGCAGCCGAGAGCAAGCTCCGAAGAGGTTGCATTCAAATGGACCTTTAGGTCTGAAAGCGAGGAGCGACAGCAATGATGGTGACACCGTTGCAAAGCTGACTGTGTGCAGAAGATGCACCGCACATGCTTTCCCTCCCGGCTCTTCGGATCTGGGAGCAGAAGCCAGAAGTTCGTGCACTAATCGCTGTGCTACTGGGCAGCTTAGAAGCAGCTTTGGAGAGGCTGCATTCAAATGTACTTTTAGGTATGAAACCGAGGAGTGACAGCAATGATGGTGACAGCATTGCAAAGCTGACTGTGTGCTGAAGATGCCCCGCACATGCTTTCCCTCCTGGCTCTTCGACGGTGGGAGCAGACGGCAACCCTAACCCTAACCCTAACCCTAAACCTAACCATAACCCTAACCCTAACCCTAACCCCTAACCCTAACCCTAACCCTAACCCTAACCCTAACCCCTAACCCTAACACCTAACCCTAACCCTAACCGTAACCCTAACCCTAACCCTAAGCTTTCACCAGCTTTCCCTCCTGGCTCTTCGATTGTGGGAGCAGACGGCAAGTGTTCGTGCTCTTCTCACTGTGCAGCTGGGCAGCCGAGAGCAAGCTCCGAAGAGGGTGCATTCAAATGGACCTTTAGGTATGAAAGCGAGGAGCGACAGCAATGATGGTGACACCGTTGCAAAGCTGACTGTGTGCTGAAGATGCCCAGCACATGCTTTCCCTCCTGGCTCTTCGGCTCTGAGGGCAGAGGCCAGACGTTCATGCTCTACTGACTGTGCCGCTGGACAGCCAAGAGCAATGAGCGGAGAAGGTGGATTCAGATGAACTTCTAGGTATGAAAGCGAAAAGCGTCAGCAATGATAGAGGCACTGTTGCAAAGCTGACTGTGTGCTGAAGATGCCCAGCACATGCTTTCCCTCCTGGCTCCTCCACTGTGCTAGCAGACGGCAACCGTTCGTGCTCTACTCACTGTGCTGCTGGGCAGCCGAGAGCAAGCTCCGAAGAGGGTGCATTCAAATGGACCTTTAGGTATGAAAGCGAGGAGCGACAGCAATGATGGTGACACCGTTGCAAAGCTGACTGTGTGCTGAAGATGCCCAGCACATGCTTTCCCTCCTGGCTCTTCGGATCTGGGAGCAGAAGCCAGACGTTCGTGCACTAATCGTTCTGCCCCTGGGCAGCCAAGAACAAGCTTCGGAGTGGTTGCACTCAAATGGACTTTTAAGTATGAAACCGAGGAGTGACAGCAATGATGGTGACACCGTTGCAAAGCTGACTGTGTGCTGAAGATGCCCAGCACATGCTTTCCCTCCTGGCTCTTCGATTGTGGGAGCAGACAACAACCATAACCCTAACCCTAACCCTAACCCTAAACCTAACCCTAACCCTAACCCTAAACCTAACCCCTAACCCTAACCCTAACCCTAACCCTAACCCTAACCCCTAACCCTAACCCCTAACCCTAACCCTAACCCTAACCCTAACCCTAAGCTTTCACCAGCTTTCCCTCCTGGCTCTTCGATTGTGGGAGCAGACGGCAACTGTTCGTGCTCTACTCACTGTGCAGCTGGGCAGCCGAGAGCAAGCTCCGAAGAGGGTGCATTCAAATGGACCTTTAGGTATGAAAGCGAGGAGCGACAGCAATGATGGTGACACCGTTGCAAAGCTGACTGTGTGCTGAAGATGCCCAGCACATGCTTTCCCTCCTGGCTCTTCGGATCTGGGAGCAGAAGCCAGACGTTCGTGCACTAATCGTTCTGCCGCTGGGCAGCCAAGAACAAGCTTCGGAGAGGTTGCACTCAAATGGACTTTTAAGTATGAAACCGAGGAGTGACAGCAATGATGGTGACACCGTTGCAAAGCTGACTGTGTGCTGAAGATGCCCAGCACATGCTTTCCCTCCTGGCTCTTCGGCTCTGGGAGCAGAGGCCAGACGTTCGTGCTCTAATCGCTGTGCTACTTGGCAGCTCAGAGCAAGCTCCGTAGAGGTTGCATTCGAGTGGACTTTTAGGTATGAAAGTGAGGAGCGACAGCAATGATGGTGACACCGTTGCAAAGCTAACTGTGTGCTGAAGATGCCCAGCACATGCTTTCCCTCCTGGCTCTTCGACTGTGGGAGCAGACAGCAACCGTTCGTGCTCTACTCACTGTGCTGCAGGGCAGCCGAGAGCAAGCTCCGAAGGGGGTGCATTCAAATGGACCTTTAGGTATGAAAGCGAGGAGCGACAGCAATGATGGTGACACCGTTGCAAAGCTGACTGTGTGCTGAATATGCCCAGCACATGCTTTAGCTCCTGGCTCTTCGGCTCTGAGAGCAGAGGCCAGACGTTCGTGCTCTACTGACTGTGCTGCTGGGCAGCCAAGTGCAACGAGCAGAGAAGTTGGATTCAAATGAACTTCTCGGTATGAAAGTGGGGAGCGACAGCAATGATGGAGGCACTGTTGCAAAGCTGACTGTGTGCAGAAGATTCAGAGCACCAGCTTTCCCTCCTGGCTCTTCGATTGTGGGAGCAGACGGCAACTGTTCGTGCTCTACTCACTGTGCAGCTGGGCAGCCGAGAGCAAGCTCCGAAAAGGGTGCTTTCAAATGGAAGTTTAGGTATGACACCGCGGAGCGACAGCAATGATGGTGACACCGTTGCAAAGCTGACTGTGTGCTGAAGATGCCCAGCACATGGTTTCCCTCCTGGCTCTTCGGCTCTGGGAGCAGAGGCCAGACGTTCGTGCTCTACTGACTGTGCCGCTGGACAGCCAAGAGCAATGAGCGGAGAAGGTGGATTCAAATGAACTTCTAGGTATGAAAGTGAAAAGCGTCAGCAATGATGGAGGCACTGTTGCAAAGCTGACTGTGTGCTGAAGATGCCCAGCACATGCTTTCCCTCCTGGCTCCTCCACTGTGCTAGAAGACGGCAACCGTTCGTGCTCTACTCACTGTGCTGCTGGGCAGCCGAGAGCAAGCTCCGAAGAGGGTGCATTCAAATGGACCTTTAGGTATGAAAGCGAGGAGCGACAGCAATGATGGTGACACCGTTGCAAAGCTGACTGTGTGCTGAAGATGCCCAGCACATGCTTTCCCTCCTGGCTCTTCGGATCTCGGAGCAGACGGCAACCGTTCGTGCTCTACTCACTCTGATGCTCGGCAGTCGAGAGAAAGCTCCGAAGAGGGTGCATTCAAATGGACCTTTAGGTATGAAACCGAGGAGCGACAGCAATGATGGTGACACCGTTGCAAAGCTGACTGTGTGCTGAAGATGCCCAGCACATGCTTTCCCTCCCGGCTCTTCGGATCTGGGAGCAGAAGCCAGAAGTTCGTGCACTAATCGCTGTGCTACTGGGCAGCTGAGAAGCAGCTTTGGAGAGGTTGCATTCAAATGTACTTTTAGGTATGAAACCGAGGAGTGACAGCAATAATGGTGACAGCATGGCAAAGCTGACTGTGTGCTGAAGATGCCCCGCACATGCTTTCCATGCTGGCTCTTCGAATGTGGGAGCAGACGGCAACCCTAACCCTAACCCTAACCCTAACCCTAAACCTAACCATAACCCTAACCCTAACCCTAACACCTAACCCTAACCCTAACCCTAATCCTAACCCTAACCCTAACCCCTAACCCAAACCCCTAACCCTAACCCTAACCCTAACCCTAACCCTAACTCTAATCTTTCACCAGCTTTCCCTCCTGGCTCTTCGATTGTGGGAGCAGACGGCAACCGTTCGTGCTCTACTCACTGTGCTGCTGGGCAGCCGAGAGCAAACTCCGAAGAGGGTGCATTCAAATGGACCTTTATGTATGAAAGCGAGGAGCGACAGCAATGATGGTGACACCGTTGCAAAGCTGACTGTGTGCTGAAGATGCCCAGCACATGCTTTCCCTCCTGGCTCTTCGGATCTGGGAGCAGAAGCCAGACGTTCGTGCACTAATCGTTCTGCCCCTGGGCAGCCAAGAACAAGCTTCGGAGCGGTTGCACTCAAATGGACTTTTAAGTATGAAACCGAGGAGTGACAGCAATGATGGTGACACCGTTGCAAAGCTGACTGTGTGCTGAAGATGCCCCGCACATGGTTTCCCTCCTGGCTCTTCGTCTGTGGGAGCAGACGGCAACCGTTCGTGCTCTACTCACTGTGCTGCTGGGCAGCCGAGAGCAAGCTCCGAAGAGGGTGCTTTCAAATGGACGTTTAGGTATGAAAGCGAGGAGCGACAGCAATGATGGTGAAACCGTTGCAAAGCTGACTGTGTGCTGAAGATGCCCAGCACATGCTTTCCTTCCTGGCTCTTCGGCTCTGGGAGCAGAGGCCAGACGTTCGTGCTCTACTGACTGTGCCGCTGGACAGCCAAGAGCAATGAGCGGAGAAGGTGGATTCAAATGAACTTCTAGGTATGAAAGTGAAAAGCGTCAGCAATGATGGAGGCACTGTTGCAAAGCTGACTGTGTGCTGAAGATGCCCAGCACATGCTTTCCCTCCTGGCTCCTCCACTGTGCTAGAAGACGGCAACCGTTCGTGCTCTACTCACTGTGCTGCTGGGCAGCCGAGAGCAAGCTCCGAAGAGGGTGCATTCAAATGGACCTTTAGGTATGAAAGCGAGGAGCGACAGCAATGATGGTGACACCGTTGCAAAGCTGACTGTGTGCTGAAGATGCCCAGCACATGCTTTCCCTCCTGGCTCTTCGACTGTGGGAGCAGACGGCAACCGTTCGTGCTCTACTCACTGTGCTGCTGGGCAGCCGAGAGCAAGCTCCGAAGAGGGTGCTTTCAAATGGACGTTTAGGTATGAAAGCGAGGAGCGACAGCAATGATGGTGAAACCGTTGCAAAGCTGACTGTGTGCTGAAGATGCCCAGCACATGCTTTCCCTCCTGGCTCTTCGACTGTAGGAGCAGACGGCAACCGTTCGTGCTCAACTGACTGTGCTGCTGGGCAGCCAAGAGCAACGAGCAGAGAAGTTGGATTCAAATGAACTTCTCGGTATGAAAGTGAGGAGCGACAGCAATGATGGAGGCACTGTTGCAAAGCTGACTGTGTGCAGAAGATTCAGAGCACCAGCTTTCCCTCCTGGCTCTTCGATTGTGGGAGCAGACGGCAACCGTTCGTGCTCTACTCACTGTGCTGCTGGGCAGCCGAGAGCAAGCTCTGAAGAGGGTGTATTCAAATGGACCTTTAGGTATGAAAGCGAGGAGTGACAGCAATGATGGTGACACCGTTGCAAAGCTGACTGTGTGCAGAAGATGCACAGCACATGCTTTCCCTCCCGGCTCTTCGGATCTGGGAGCAGAAGCCAGAAGTTCGTGCACTAATCGCTGTGCTACTGGGCAGCTGAGAAGCAGCTTTGGAGAGGCTGCATTCAAATGTACTTTTAGGTATGAAACCGAGGAGTGACAGCAATAATGGTGACAGCATTGCAAAGCTGACTGTGTGCTGAAGATGCCCCGCACATGCTTTCCCTCCTGGCTCTTCGACTGTGGGAGCAGACGGCAACCCTAACCCTAACCCTAACCCTAACCCTAAACCTAACCATAACCCTAACCCTAACCCTAACCCCTAACCCTAACCCTAACCCTAACCCTAACCCCTAACCCTAACCCCTAACCCTAACCCCTAACCCTAACCCTAAACCTAACCCTAACCCTAAGCTTTCACCAGCTTTCCCTCCTGGCTCTTCGATTGTGGGAGCAGACGGCAACTGTTCGTGCTCTACTCACTGTGCAGCTGGGCAGCCGAGAGCAAGCTCCGAAGAGGGTGCATTCAAATGGACCTTTATGTATGAAAGCGAGGAGCGACAGCAATGATGGTGACACCGTTGCAAAGCTGACTGTGTGCTGAAGATGCCCAGCACATGCTTTCCCTCCTGGCTCTTCGGATCTGGGAGCAGAAGCCAGACGTTCGTGCACTAATCGTTCTGCCCCTGGGCAGCCAAGAACAAGCTTCGGAGAGGTTGCACTCAAATGGACTTTTAAGTATGAAAGCGAGGAGCGACAGCAATGATGGTGACACCGTTGCAAAGCTGACTGTGTGCTGAAGATGCCCAGCACATGCTTTCCCTCCTGGCTCTTCGATTGTGGGAGCAGACGGCAACCGTTCGTGCTCTACTCACTGTGCTGCTGGGCAGCCGAGAGCAAGCTCCGAAGAGGGTGCTTTCAAATGGACGTTTAGGTATGAAAGCGAGGAGCGACAGCAATGATGGTGAAACCGTTGCAAAGCTGACTGTGTGCTGAAGATGCCCAGCACATGCTTTCCCTCCTGGCTCTTCGACTGTAGGAGCAGACGGCAACCGTTCGTGCTCTACTGACTGTGCTGCTGGGCGGCCAAGAGCAACGAGCAGAGAAGTTGGATTCAAATGAACTTCTCGGTATGAAAGTGAGGAGCGACAGCAATGATGGAGGCACTGTTGCAAAGCTGACTGTGTGCAGAAGATTCAGAGCACCAGCTTTCCCTCCTGGCTCTTCGATTGTGGGAGCAGACGGCAACTGTTCGTGCTCTAGTCACTGTGCTGCTGGGCAGCCGAGAGCAAGCTCCGAAGAGGGTGCATTCAAATGGACGTTTAGGTGTGACACCGAGGAGCGACAGCAATGATGGTGACACCGTTGCAAAGCTGACTGTGTGCTGAAGATGCCCAGCACATGCTTTCCCTCCTGGTTCTTCGGATCTGGGAGCAGAAGCCAGAAGTTCGTGCACTAATCGCTGTGCTACTGGGCAGCTGAGAAGCAGCTTTGTAGAGGTTGCATTCAAATGTACTTTTAGGTATGAATCCGAGGAGTGACAGCAATAATGGTGACAGCATTGCAAAGCTGACTGTGTGCTGAAGATGCCCCGCACATGCTTTCCCTCCTGGCTCTTCGACTGTGGGAGCAGACGGCAACCCTAACCCTAACCCTAACCCTAACCCCTAAACCTCACCCCTGACCCTAACCCCTAACCCTAACCCTAAGCTTTCACCAGCTTTCCCTCCTGGCTCTTCGATTGTGGGAGCAGACGGCAACTGTTCGTGCTCTACTCATTGTGCTGCTGGGCAGCCGAGAGCAAGCTCCGAAGAGGGTGCATTCAAATGGACCTTTAGGTATGACACCGAGGAGCGACAGCAATGATGGTGACACCGTTGCAAAGCTAACTGTGTGCTGAAGATGCCCAGCACATGCTTTCCCTCCTGGCTCTTCGACTGTGGGAGCAGACGGCAACCGTTCGTGCTCTACTCACTGTGCTGCTGGGCAGCCGAGAGCAAGCTCCGAAGAGGGTGCATTCAAATGGACCTTTAGGTATGAAAGCGAGGAGCGACAGCAATGATGGTGACACCGTTGCAAAGCTGACTGTGTGCTGAAGATGCCCAGCACATGCTTTCCTTCCTGGCTCTTCGACTGTGGGAGCAGACGGCAACCGTTCGTGCTCTACTCACTGTGCTGCTGGGCAGCCGAGAGCAATGAGCAGAGAAGTTGGATTCAAATGAACTTCTACGTATGAAAGTGAGGAGCGACAGCAATGATGGAGGCACTGTTGCAAAGCTGACTGTGTGCAGAAGATTCAGAGCACCAGCTTTCCCTCCTGGCTCTTCGATTGTGGGAGCAGACGGCAACTGTTCGTGCTCTACTCACTGTGCTGCTGGGCAGCCGAGAGCAAGCTCTGAAGAGGGTGTATTCAAATGGACCTTTAGGTATGAAAGCGAGGAGCGACAGCAATGATGGTGACACCGTTGCAAAGCTGACTGTGTGCAGAAGATGCACAGCACATGCTTTCCCTCCCGGCTCTTCGAATCTGGAATCAGAAGCTAGAAGTTTGTGCACTAATCGCTGTGCCCCTGGGCAGCTGAGAAGCAGCTTTGGAGAGGCTGCATTCAAATGAACTTTTAGGTATGAAACCGAGGAGTGACAGCAATAATGGTGACAGCATTGCAAAGCTGACTGTGTGCTGAAGATGCCCCGCACATGCTTTCCCTCCTGGCTCTTCGACTGTGGGAGCAGACGGCAACCCTAACCCTAACCCTAACCCTAACCCCTAAACCTCACCCCTAACCCTAACCCTAACCCTAACCCTAACCCTAACCCTAACCCTAACCCTAAGCTTTCACCAGCTTTCCCTCCTGGCTCTTCGAATGTGGGAGCAGACGGACACTGTTCGTGCTCTACTCACTGAGCTGCTGGGCAGCCGAGAGCAAGCTCCGAAGAGGGTGCATTCAAATGGACGTTTAGGTATGAAAGCGAGGAGCGACAGCAATGATGGTGACACCGTTGCAAAGCTGACTGTGTGCTGAAGATTCCCAGCTCATGCTTTCCCTCCTGGCTCTTCGACTGTGGGAGCAGACGGCAACCGTTCGTGCTCTACTCACTGTGCTGCTGGGCAGCCGAGAGCAAGCTCCAAAGAGGGTGCTTTCCAATGGACCTTTAGGTATGAAAGCGAGGAGCGACAGCAATGATGGTGACACCGTTGCAAAGCTGACTGTGTGCTGAAGATGCCCAGCACATGCTTTCCCTCCTGGCTCTTCGGCTCTGAGAGCAGAGGCCAGATGTTCGTGCACTAATTGCTGAGCTACTGGGCAGCTGAGAAGCACCTTTGGAGAGGTTGCATTCAAATGTACTTTTAGGTATGAAACCGAGGAGTGACAGCAATAATGGTGACAGCATTGCAAAGCTGACTGTGTGCTGAAGATGCGCAGCACATGCTTTCCCTCCTGGCTCTTCGACTGTGGGAGCAGACGACAACCGTTCGTGCTCTACTCACTGTGCTGCTGGGCAGCCGAGAGCAAGCTCTGAAGAGGGTGTATTCAAATGGATTTTTAGGTATGAAAGCGAGGAGCGACAGCAATGATGGTGACACCGTTGCAAAGCTGACTGTGTGCAGAAGATGCCCAGCACATGCTTTCCCTCCCGGCTCTTCGGATCTGGGAACAGAAGCCAGAAGTTCGTGCACTAATCGCTGTGATACTGGGCAGCTGAGAAGCAGCTTTGGAGAGGCTGCATTCAAATGTACTTTAAGGTATGAAACCGAGGAGTGACAGCAATAATGGTGACAGCATTGCAAAGCTGACTGTGTGCTGAAGATGCCCCGCACATGCTTTCCCTCCCGGCCCTTCGACTGTGGGGGCAGACGGCAACCCTAACCCTAACCCTAACCCTAAACCTAACCCTAAACCTAACCATAACCCTAACCCTAACCCTAACCCCTAACCCTAACCTTAACCCTAACCCTAACCCCTAACCCTAACCCCTAAACCTAACCCTAACCCTAACCCTAACCCTAACCCTAAGCATTCACCAGCTTTCCCTCCTGGCTCTTCGATTGTGGGAGCAGACGGCAACTGTTCGTGCTCTAGTCACTGTGCTGCTGGGCAGCCGAGAGCAAGCTCTGAAGAGGGTGCATTCAAATGGACCTTTAGGTATGACACCGAGGAGCGACAGCAATGATGGTGACACCGTTGCAAAGCTGACTGTGTGCTGAAGATGCCCAGCACATGCTTTCCCTCCTGGCTCTTCGACTGTGGGAGCAGACGGCAACCGTTCGTGCTCTACTCACTGTGCTGCTGGGTAGCCGAGAGCAAGCTCCAAAGAGGGTGCTTTCAAATGGACGTTTATGTATGAAAGCGAGGAGCGACAGCAATGATGGTGACACCGTTGCAAAGCTGACTGTGTGCAGAAGAAGCACAGCACATGCTTTCCCTCCCGGCTCTTCGGATCTGGGAGCAGAAGCCAGAAGTTCGTGCACTAATCGCTGTGCTATTGGGCAGCTGAGAAGCACTTTTGGAGAGGCTGCATTCAAATGTACTTTTAGGTATGAAACCGAGGAGTGACAGCAATAATGGTGACCGCATTGCAAAGCTGACTGTGTGCTGAAGATGCCCCGCACATGCTTTCCCTCCTGGCTCTTCGACTGTGGGAGCAGACGGCAACCCTAACCCTAACCCTAACCCTAAACCTAACCCTAAACCTAACCATAACCCTAACCATAACCCTAACCCATAACCCTAACCCTAACCATAGCACTAACCCTAACCCCTATCCCTAACCCCTAACCCTAACCCTAACCCTAACCCTAACCCTAAGCATTCACCAGCTCTCCCGCCTGGCTCTTCGATTGTGGGAGCAGACGGCAACTGTTCGTGCTCTACTCCCTGTGCAGCCTGGCAGCCGAGAGCAAGCTCCAAAGATGGTGCATTCAAATGGACCTTTAGGTATGAAAGCGAGGAGCGACAGCAATGATGGTGACACCGTTGCAAAGCTGACTGTGTGCTGAAGATGCCCAGCACATGCTTGACGTCTTTGCTCTTCGGCTCGGGCAGCAGACGGCAACCGTTCGTGCTCTACTCACTGTGCTGCTCGGCAGCCGAGAGAAAGTTCCGAAGAGGGTGCATTCAAATGGACGTTTAGGTATGAAAGCGAGGAGCGACAGCTATGATGGTGACACCGTTGCAAAGCTGACTGTGTGCTGAAGATGCACAGCACATGCTTTCCCTCCTGGCTCTTCGGATCTGGGAGCAGAAGCCAGACGTTCGTGCACTAATCATTCTGCCCCTGGGCAGCCGAGAACAGGCTTTGGAGACGTTGCATTCAAATGGACTTTTACATATGAAACCGAGGAGCGACAGCAATGATGGTGACACCGTTGCAAAGCTGACTGTGTGCTGAAGATGCACAGCACATGCTTTCCTTCCTGGCTCTTCGGCTCTGAGAGCAGAGGCCAGATGTTCGTGCACTAATTGCTGAGCCACTGGGCAGCTGAGAAGCACCTTTGGAGAGGTTGCATTCAAATGTACTTTTAGGTATGAAACCGAGGAGTGACAGCAATAATGGTGACAGCATTGCAAAGCTGACTGTGTGCTGAAGATGCGCAGCACATGCTTTCCCTCCTGGCTCTTCGACTGTGGGAGCAGACGACAACCGTTCGTGCTCTACACTCTGTGCTGCTGGGCAGCCGAGAGCAAGCTCTGAAGAGGGTGTATTCAAATGGATTTTTAGGTATGAAAGCGAGGAGCGACAGCAATGATGGTGACACCGTTGCAAAGCTGACTGTGTGCAGAAGATGCCCAGCACATGCTTTCCCTCCCGGCTCTTCGGATCTGGGAGCAGAAGCCAGAAGTTCGTGCACTAATCGCTGTGATACTGGGCAGCTGAGAAGCAGCTTTGGAGAGGCTGCATTCAAATGTACTTTAAGGTATGAAACCGAGGAGTGACAGCAATAATGGTGACAGCATTGCAAAGCTGACTGTGTGCTGAAGATGCCCCGCACATGCTTTCCCTCCCGGCCCTTCGACTGTGGGGGCAGACGGCAACCCTAACCCTAACCCTAACCCTAAACCTAACCCTAAACCTAACCATAACCCTAACCCTAACCCTAACCCCTAACCCTAACCCTAACCCTAACCCTAACCCCTAACCCTAACCCCTAACCCTAACCCTAACCCTAACCCTAACCCTAACCCTAAGCATTCACCAGCTTTCCCTCCTGGCTCTTCGATTGTGGGAGCAGACGGCAACTGTTCGTGCTCTAGTCACTGTGCTGCTGGGCAGCCGAGAGCAAGCTCTGAAGAGGGTGCATTCAAATGGACCATTAGGTATGACACCGAGGAGCGACAGCAATGATGGTGACACCGTTGCAAAGCTGACTGTGTGCTGAAGATGCCCAGCACATGCTTTCCCTCCTGGCTCTTCGACTGTGGGAGCAGACGGCAACCGTTCGTGCTCTACTCACTGTGCTGCTGGGTAGCCGAGAGCAAGCTCCAAAGAGGGTGCTTTCAAATGGACGTTTATGTATGAAAGCGAGGAGCGACAGCAATGATGGTGACACCGTTGCAAAGCTGACTGTGTGCAGAAGAAGCACAGCACATGCTTTCCCTCCCGGCTCTTCGGATCTGGGAGCAGAAGCCAGAAGTTCGTGCACTAATCGCTGTGCTATTGGGCAGCTGAGAAGCACTTTTGGAGAGGCTGCATTCAAATGTACTTTTAGGTATGAAACCGAGGAGTGACAGCAATAATGGTGACCGCATTGCAAAGCTGACTGTGTGCTGAAGATGCCCCGCACATGCTTTCCCTCCTGGCTCTTCGACTGTGGGAGCAGACGGCAACCCTAACCCTAACCCTAACCCTAAACCTAACCCTAAACCTAACCATAACCCTAACCATAACCCTAACCCATAACCCTAACCCTAACCATAGCACTAACCCTAACCCCTATCCCTAACCCCTAACCCTAACCCTAACCCTAACCCTAACCCTAACCCTAAGCATTCACCAGCTCTCCCGCCTGGCTCTTCGATTGTGGGAGCAGACGGCAACTGTTCGTGCTCTACTCCCTGTGCAGCCTGGCAGCCGAGAGCAAGCTCCAAAGATGGTGCATTCAAATGGACCTTTAGGTATGAAAGCGAGGAGCGACAGCAATGATGGTGACACCGTTGCAAAGCTGACTGTGTGCTGAAGATGCCCAGCACATGCTTGACTTCTTTGCTCTTCGGCTCTGGCAGCAGACGGCAACCGTTCGTGCTCTACTCACTGTGCTGCTCGGCAGCCGAGAGAAAGTTCCGAAGAGGGTGCATTCAAATGGACGTTTAGGTATGAAAGCGAGGAGCAACAGCTATGATGGTGACACTGTTGCAAAGCTGACTGTGTGCTGAAGATGCACAGCACATGCTTTCCCTCCTGGCTCTTCGGATCTGGGAGCAGAAGCCAGACGTTCGTGCACTAATCATTCTGCCCCTGGGCAGCCGAGAACAGGCTTTGGAGACGTTGCATTCAAATGGACTTTTACATATGAAACCGAGGAGCGACAGCAATGATGGTGACACCGTTGCAAAGCTGACTGTGTGCTGAAGATGCCCAGCACATGCTTTCCTTCCTGGCTCTTCGGATCTGGGAGCAGAAGCCAGACGTTCGTGCACTAATCGCTCTGCCCCTGGGCAGTCGAGAAAAAGCTTCGGAGAGGCTGCACTCAAATGGACTTTTAAGTATGAAACCGAGGAGCGACAGCAATGATGGTGACACCGTTGCAAAGCTGACTGTGTGCTGAAGATGCCCAGCACATGTTTTCCATCCTGGCTCTTCGGCTCTAAGGGCAAAGGCCAGACGTTCATGCACTAATCACTGTGCCCCTGGGCAGCCGAGAACAAGCTTTGGAGACGTTGCATTCAAATGGACTTTTACATATGAAACCGAGGAGCGACAGGAATGATGGTGACACCGTTGCAAAGCTGACTGTGTGCTGAAGATGCGCAGCACATGCTTTCCCTCCTGGCTCTTCGACTGTGGGAGCAGACGACAACCGTTCGTGCTCTACTCACTGTGCTGCTGGGCAGCCGAGAGCAAGCTCTGAAGAGGGTGTATTCAAATGGACCTTTAGGTATGAAAGCGAGGAGCGACAGCAATGATGGTGACACCGTTGCAAAGCTGACTGTGTGCAGAAGATGCACAGCACATGCTTTCCCTCCCGGCTCTTCGGATCTGGGAGCAGAAGCCAGAAGTTCGTGCACTAATCGCTGAGCCACTGGGCAGCTGAGAAGCACCTTTGGAGAGGTTGCATTCAAATGTACTTTTAGGTATGAAACCGAGGAGTGACAGCAATAATGGTGACAGCATTGCAAAGATGACTGTGTTCTGAAGATGCGCAGCACATGCTTTCCCTCCTGGCTCTTCGACTGTGGGAGCAGACGACAACCGTTCGTGCTCTACTCACTGTGCTGCTGGGCGGCCGAGAGCAAGCTCTGAAGAGGGTGTATTCAAATGGACCTTTAGGTATGAAAGCGAGGAGCAACAGCAATGATGGTGACACCGTTGCAAAGCTGACTGTGTGCTGAAGATGCCCAGCACATGCTTTCCCTCCTGGCTCTTCGACTGTGGGAGCAGACGCCAACCGTTCGTGCTCTACTCACTGTGCTGCTGGGCAGCCGAGAGCAAGCTCCGAAGAGGGTGCATTCAAATGGACCTTTAGGTATGAAAGCGAGGAGCGACAGCAATGATGGTGACACCGTTGCAAAGCTGACTGTGTGCTGAAGATGCCCAGCATATGCTTTCCCTCCCGGCTCTTCGGATCTGAGAGCAGAAGCCAGAAGTTCGTGCACTAATCGCTGTGCTACTGGGCAGCTGAGAAGCAGCTTTGTAGAGGTTGCATTCAAATGTACTTTTAGGTATGAAACCGAGGAGTGACAGCAATAATGGTGACAGCATTGCAAAGGTGACTGTGTGCTGAAGATGCCCCGCACATGCTTTCCCTCCTGGCTCTTCGACTGTGGGAGCAGACGGCAACCCTAACCCTAACCCTAACCCTAACCCCTGAACCTAACCCCTAACCCTAACCCCTAACCCTAACCTAACCCTAACCCTAACCCTAACCCTAAGCTTTCACCAGCTTTCCCTCCTGGCTCTTCGATTGTGGGAGCAGACGGCAACTGTTCGTGCTCTACTCACTGAGCTGCTGGGCAGCCGAGAGCAAGCTCCGAAGAGGGTGCATTCAAATGGATCTTTAGGTATGAAAGCGAGGAGCGACAGCAATGATGGTGACACCGTTGCAAAGCTGACTGTGTGCTGAAGATGCCCAGCACATGCTTTCCCTCCTGGCTCTTCGACTGTGGGAGCAGACGACAACCGTTCGTGCTCTACTCACTGTGCTGCTGGGCGGCCGAGAGCAAGCTCTGAAGAGGGTGTATTCAAATGGACTTTTAGGTATGAAAGCGAGGAGCGACAGCAATGATGGTGACACCGTTGCAAAGCTGACTGTGTGCTGAAGATGCCCAGCACATGCTTTCCCTCCTGGCTCTTCGACTGTGGGAGCAGACGGCAACCGTTCGTGCTCTACTCACTGTGCTGCTGGGCAGCCGAGAGCAAGCTCCGAAGAGGGTGCATTCAAATGGACCTTTAGGTATGAAAGCGAGGAGCGACAGCAATGATGGTGACACCGTTGCAAAGCTGACTGTGTGCTGAAGATGCCCAGCACATGCTTTCCCTCCCGGCTCTTCGGATCTGGGAGCAGAAGCCAGAAGTTCGTGCACTAATCGCTGTGCTACTGGGCAGCTGAGAAGCAGCTTTGTAGAGGTTGCATTCGAGTGGACTTTTAGGTATGAAAGCGAGGAGTGACAGCAATAATGGTGACAGCATTGCAAATCTGACTGTGTGCTGAAGATGCCCCGCACATGCTTTCCCTCCTGGCTCTTCGACTGTGGGAGCAGACGGCAACCCTAACCCTAACCCTAACCCTAACCCTAACCCCTAAACCTAACCCCTAACCCTAACCCCTAACACTAACCCTAACCCTAACCCTAACCGTAAGCTTTCACCAGCTTTCCCTCCTGGCTCTTCGATTGTGGGAGCAGACGGCAACTGTTCGTGCTCTACTCACTGTGCTGCTGGGCAGCCGAGAGCAATCTCCGAAGAGGGTGCATTCAAATGGACCTTTAGGTATGAAAGCGAGGAGCGACAGCAATGATGGTTGCACCGTTGCAAAGCTGACTGTGTGCTGAAGATGCCCAGCACATGCTTTCCCTCCTGGCTCTTCGACTGTGGGAGCAGACGGCAACCGTTCGTGCTCTACTCACTGTGCTGCTGGGCAGCCGAGAGCAAGCTCCGAAGAGGGTGCATTCAAATGGACCTTTAGGTATGAAAGCGAGGAGGGACAGCAATGGTGGTGACACCATTGCAAAGCTGACTGTGTGCTGTAGATGCCCAGCACATGCTTTCCCTCCTGGCTCTTCGGCTCTGAGAGCAGAGGCCAGATGTTCGTGCTCTACTGACTGTGCTGCTGGGCAGGCAAGAGCAACGTGCAGAGAAGTTGGATTCAAATGAACTTCTCGGTATGAAAGTGAGGAGCGACAGCAATGATGGAGGCACTGTTGCAAAGCTGACTGTGTGCTGAAGATGCCCAACACATGTTTTCCATCCTGGCTCTTCGACTGTGGGAGCAGACGGCAACCGTTCGTGCTCTACTCACTGTGCTGCTGGGCAGCCGAGAGCAAGCTCCGAAGAGGGCGCATTCAAATGGACGTTTAGGTATGACACCGAGGAGCGACAGCAATGATGGTGACACCGTTGCAAAGCTGACTGTGTGCTGAAGATGCCCAGCACATGCTTTCCCTCCTGGCTCTTCGACTGTGGGAGCAGACGACAACCGTTCATGCTCTACTCACTGTGCTGCTGGGCAGCCGAGAGCAAGCTCTGAAGAGGGTGTATTCAAATGGACCTTTAGGTATGAAAGCGAGGAGCGACAGCAATGATGGTGACACTGTTGCAAAGCTGACTGTGTGCAGAAGATGCACAGCACATGCTTTCCCTCCCGGCTCTTCGGATCTGGGAGCAGAAGCCAGAAGTTCGTGCACTAATCGCTGTGCTACCTGGCAGCCGAGAAGCACCTTTGGAGAGGTTGCATTCAAATGTACTTTTAGGTATGAAACCGAGGAGTGACAGCAATAATGGTGACAGCATTGCAAAGCTGACTGTGTGCTGAAGATGCCCCGCACATGCTTTCCCTCCTGGCTCTTCGACTGTGGGAGCAGACGGCAACCCTAACCCTAACCCTAACCCTAACCCTAACCCTAACCCTAAACCTAACCATAACCCTAACGCTAACCCTAACCCCTAACCCTAACCCTAACCCTAACCCTAACCCTAACCCCTAACGCTAACCCCTAACCCTAACCCTAACCCTAACCCTAACCCTAACCCTAACCCTAAGCTTTCACTAGCTTTCCCTCCTGGCTCTTCGATTGTGGGAGCAGACGGCAACTGTTCGTGCTCTACTCACTGTGCAGCTGGGCAGCCGAGAGCAAGCTCCGAAGAGGGTGCATTCAAATGGACCTTTAGGTATGAAAGCGAGGAGCGACAGCAATGATGGTGACACCGTTGCAAAGCTGACTGTGTGCTGAAGATGCCCAGCACATGCTTTCCCTCCTGGCTCTTCGGATCTGGGAGCAGAAGCCAGACGTTCGTGCACTAATCGTTCTGCCCCTGGGCAGCCAAGAACAAGCTTCGGAGAGGTTGCACTCAAATGGACTTTTAAGTATGAAACCGAGGAGCGACAGCAATGATGGTGACACCGTTGCAAAGCTGACTGTGTGCTGAAGATGCCCAACACATGTTTTCCATCCTGGCTCTTCGGCTCTAAGGGCAAAGGCCAGACGTTCATGCACTAATCACTGTGCCCCTGGGCAGCCGAGAACAAGCTTTGGAGACGTTGCATTCAAATGGACTTTTACATATGAAACCGAGGAGCGACAGCAATGATGGTGACACCGTTGCAAAGCTGACTGTGTGCTGAAGATTCAGAGCACCAGCTTTCCCTCCTGGCTCTTCGATTGTGGGAGCAGGCGGCAACTGTTCGTGCTCTACTCACTGTGCTGCTGGGCAGACGAGAGCAAGCTCCGAAGAGGGTGCATTCAAATGGACGTTTAGGTATGACACCGAGGAGCGACAGCAATGATGGTGACACCGTTGCAAAGCTGACTGTGTGCTGAAGATGCCCAGCACATGTTTTCCATCCTGGCTCTTCGGCTCTAAGAGCAGAGGCCAGACGTTCATGCACTAATCACTGTGCCCCTGGGCAGCCGAGAACAAGATTTGGAGACATTGCATTCAAATGGACTTTTACATATGAAACCGAGGAGCGACAGCAATGATGGTGACACCGTTGCAAAGCTGACTGTGTGCAGAAGATGCACAGCACATGCTTTCCCTCCCGGCTCTTCGGATCTGAGAGCAGAAGCCAGAAGTTCGTGCACTAATCGCTGTGCTATTGGGCAGCTGAGAAGCAGCTTTGGAGAGGCTGCATTCAAATGTACTTTTAGGTATGAAACCGAGGAGTGACAGCAATGATGGTGACACCGTTGCAAAGCTGACTGTGTGCTGAAGATGCCCAGCACATGCTTTCCCTCCTGGCTCTATGGATCTGGGAGCAGAAGCCAGACGTTCGTGCACTAATCGTTCTGCCCCTGGGCAGCCAAGAACAAGCTTCGGAGAGGTTGCACTCAAATGGACTTTTAAGTATGAAACCGAGGGGTGACAGCAATGATGGTGACACCGTTGCAAAGCTGACTGTGTGCTGAAGATGCCCAGCACATGGTTTCCCTCCTGGCTCTTCGGCTCTGGGAGCAGAGGCCAGACTTTCGTGCTCTAATCGCTGTGCTACTTTTCAGCTCAGAGCAAGCTCCGTAGAGGTTGCATTCGAGTGGACTTTTAGGTATGAAAGCGAGGAGCGACAGCAATGATGGTGACACCGTTGCAAAGCTAACTGTGTGCTGAAGATGCCCAGCACATGCTTTCCCTCCTGGCTCTTCGATTGTGGGAGCAGATGGCAACCGTTCGTGCTCTACTCACTGTGCTGCTGGGCAGCCGAGAGCAAGCTCCGAAGAGGGTGCATTCAAATGGACCTTTAGGTATGAAAGCGAGGAGCGACAGCAATGGTGGGGACACCATTGCAAAGCTGACTGTGTGCTGAAGATGCCAAGCACATGCTTTCCCTCCTGGCTCTTCGGCTCTGAGAGCAGAGGCCAGACGTTCGTGCTCTACTGACTGTGCTGCTGGGCAGCCAAGAGCAATGAGCAGAGAAGTTGGATTCAAATGAACTTCTCGGTATGAAAGTGAGGAGCGACAAAAATGATGGAGGCACTGTTGCAAAGCTGACTGTGTGCAGAAGATTCAGAGCACCAGCTTTCCCTCCGGGCTCTTCGATTGTGGGAGCAGACGGCAACTGTTCGTGCTCTAGTCACTGTGCTGCTGGGCAGCCGAGAGCAAGCTCCGAAGAGGGCGCATTCAAATGGACGTTTAGGTATGACACCGAGGAGCGACAGCAATGATGGTGACACCGTTGCAAAGCTGACTGTGTGCTGAAGATGCCCAGCACATGCTTTCCCTCCTGGCTCTTCGACTGTGGGAGCAGACGACAACCGTTCATGCTCTACTCACTGTGCTGCTGGGCAGCCGAGAGCAAGCTCTGAAGAGGGTGTATTCAAATGGACCTTTAGGTATGAAAGCGAGGAGCGACAGCAATGATGGTGACACTGTTGCAAAGCTGACTGTGTGCAGAAGATGCACAGCACATGCTTTCCCTCCCGGCTCTTCGGATCTGGGAGCAGAAGCCAGAAGTTCGTGCACTAATCGCTGTGCTACCTGGCAGCCGAGAAGCACCTTTGGAGAGGTTGCATTCAAATGTACTTTTAGGTATGAAACCGAGGAGTGACAGCAATAATGGTGACAGCATTGCAAAGCTGACTGTGTGCTGAAGATGCCCCGCACATGCTTTCCCTCCTGGCTCTTCGACTGTGGGAGCAGACGGCAACCCTAACCCTAACCCTAACCCTAACCCTAACCCTAACCCTAAACCTAACCATAACCCTAACGCTAACCCTAACCCCTAACCCTAACCCTAACCCTAACCCTAACCCCTAACGCTAACCCCTAACCCTAACCCTAACCCTAACCCTAACCCTAACCCTAACCCTAAGCTTTCACTAGCTTTCCCTCCTGGCTCTTCGATTGTGGGAGCAGACGGCAACTGTTCGTGCTCTACTCACTGTGCAGCTGGGCAGCCGAGAGCAAGCTCCGAAGAGGGTGCATTCAAATGGACCTTTAGGTATGAAAGCGAGGAGCGACAGCAATGATGGTGACACCGTTGCAAAGCTGACTGTGTGCTGAAGATGCCCAGCACATGCTTTCCCTCCTGGCTCTTCGGATCTGGGAGCAGAAGCCAGACGTTCGTGCACTAATCGTTCTGCCCCTGGGCAGCCAAGAACAAGCTTCGGAGAGGTTGCACTCAAATGGACTTTTAAGTATGAAACCGAGGAGCGACAGCAATGATGGTGACACCGTTGCAAAGCTGACTGTGTGCTGAAGATGCCCAACACATGTTTTCCATCCTGGCTCTTCGGCTCTAAGGGCAAAGGCCAGACGTTCATGCACTAATCACTGTGCCCCTGGGCAGCCGAGAACAAGCTTTGGAGACGTTGCATTCAAATGGACTTTTACATATGAAACCGAGGAGCGACAGCAATGATGGTGACACCGTTGCAAAGCTGACTGTGTGCTGAAGATTCAGAGCACCAGCTTTCCCTCCTGGCTCTTCGATTGTGGGAGCAGGCGGCAACTGTTCGTGCTCTACTCACTGTGCTGCTGGGCAGACGAGAGCAAGCTCCGAAGAGGGTGCATTCAAATGGACGTTTAGGTATGACACCGAGGAGCGACAGCAATGATGGTGACACCGTTGCAAAGCTGACTGTGTGCTGAAGATGCCCAGCACATGTTTTCCATCCTGGCTCTTCGGCTCTAAGAGCAGAGGCCAGACGTTCATGCACTAATCACTGTGCCCCTGGGCAGCCGAGAACAAGATTTGGAGACATTGCATTCAAATGGACTTTTACATATGAAACCGAGGAGCGACAGCAATGATGGTGACACCGTTGCAAAGCTGACTGTGTGCAGAAGATGCACAGCACATGCTTTCCCTCCCGGCTCTTCGGATCTGAGAGCAGAAGCCAGAAGTTCGTGCACTAATCGCTGTGCTATTGGGCAGCTGAGAAGCAGCTTTGGAGAGGCTGCATTCAAATGTACTTTTAGGTATGAAACCGAGGAGTGACAGCAATGATGGTGACACCGTTGCAAAGCTGACTGTGTGCTGAAGATGCCCAGCACATGCTTTCCCTCCTGGCTCTATGGATCTGGGAGCAGAAGCCAGACGTTCGTGCACTAATCGTTCTGCCCCTGGGCAGCCAAGAACAAGCTTCGGAGAGGTTGCACTCAAATGGACTTTTAAGTATGAAACCGAGGGGTGACAGCAATGATGGTGACACCGTTGCAAAGCTGACTGTGTGCTGAAGATGCCCAGCACATGGTTTCCCTCCTGGCTCTTCGGCTCTGGGAGCAGAGGCCAGACTTTCGTGCTCTAATCGCTGTGCTACTTTTCAGCTCAGAGCAAGCTCCGTAGAGGTTGCATTCGAGTGGACTTTTAGGTATGAAAGCGAGGAGCGACAGCAATGATGGTGACACCGTTGCAAAGCTAACTGCGTGCTGAAGATGCCCAGCACATGCTTTCCCTCCTGGCTCTTCGATTGTGGGAGCAGATGGCAACCGTTCGTGCTCTACTCACTGTGCTGCTGGGCAGCCGAGAGCAAGCTCCGAAGAGGGTGCATTCAAATGGACCTTTAGGTATGAAAGCGAGGAGCGACAGCAATGGTGGGGACACCATTGCAAAGCTGACTGTGTGCTGAAGATGCCAAGCACATGCTTTCCCTCCTGGCTCTTCGGCTCTGAGAGCAGAGGCCAGACGTTCGTGCTCTACTGACTGTGCTGCTGGGCAGCCAAGAGCAATGAGCAGAGAAGTTGGATTCAAATGAACTTCTCGGTATGAAAGTGAGGAGCGACAAAAATGATGGAGGCACTGTTGCAAAGCTGACTGTGTGCAGAAGATTCAGAGCACCAGCTTTCCCTCCGGGCTCTTCGATTGTGGGAGCAGACGGCAACTGTTCGTGCTCTAGTCACTGTGCTGCTGGGCAGCCGAGAGCAAGCTATGAAGAGGGTGCATTCAAATGGACGTTTAGGTATGACACCGAGGAGCGACAGCAATGATGGTGACACCGTTGCAAAGCTGACTGTGTGCTGAAGATGCCCAGCACATGCTTTCCCTCCTGGCTCTTCGACTGTGGGAGCAGACGGCAACCGTTCGTGCTCTACTCACTGTGCTGCTGGGCAGCCGAGAGCAAGCTCCGAAGAGGGCGCTTTCAAATGGACGTTTAGGTATGAAAGCGAGGAGCGACAGCAATGATGGTGACACCGTTGCAAAGCTGACTGTGTGCAGAAGATGCACAGCACATGCTTTCCCTCCCGGCTCTTCGGATCTGAGAGCAGAAGCCAGAAGATCGTGCACTAATCGCTGTGCTACTGGGCAGCTGAGAAGCAGCTTTGGAGTGGCTGCATTCAAATGTACTTTTAGGTATGAAACCGAGGAGTGACAGCAATAATGGTGACAGCATTGAAAAGCTGACTGTGTGCTGAAGATGCCCCGCACATGCTTTCCCTCCTGGCTCTTCGACTGTGGGAGCAGACGGCAACCCTAACCCTAACCCTAACCCTAACCCTAACCGTAACCCTAAACCTAACCCTAACCCTAACCCTAACCCTAACCCCTAAACCTAACCCTAACCCTAACCCTAACGCTAACCCCTAACCCTAACCCCTAACCCTAACCCTAACCCTAACCCTAACCCTAACCCTAAGCTTTCACCAGCTTTCCCTCCTGGATCTTCGATTGTGGGAGCAGACGGCAACTGTTCGTGCTCTACTCACTGTGCAGCTGGGCAGCCGAGAGCAAGCTCCGAAGAGGGTGCATTCAAATGGACCTTCAGGTATGAAACGAGGAGCGACAGCAATGATGGTGACACCGTTGCAAAGCTGACTGTGTGCTGAAGATGCCCAGCACATGCTTTCCCTCCTGGCTCTTCGGATCTGGGAGCAGAAGCCAGACGTTCATGCACTAATCGTTCTGCCCCTGGGCAGCCAAGAACAAGCTTCGGAGAGGTTGCACTCAAATGGACTTTTAAGTATGAAACCGAGGAGTGACAGCAATGATGGTGACACCGTTGCAAAGCTGACTGTGTGCTGAAGATGCCCAGCACATGGTTTCCCTCCTGGCTCTTCGGCTCTGGGAGCAGAGGCCAGACTTTCGTGCTCTAATCGCTGTGCTACTTGGCAGCTCAGAGCAAGCTCCGTAGAGGTTGCATTCGAGTGGACTTTTAGGTATGAAAGCGAGGAGCGACAGCAATGATGGTGACACCGTTGCAAAGCTCACTGTGTGCTGAAGATGCCCAGCACATGCTTTCCCTCCTGGCTCTTCGATTGTGGGAGCAGACAGCAACCGTTCGTGCTCTACTCACTGTGCTGCTGGGCAGCCGAGAGCAAGCTCCGAAGAGGGTGCATTCAAATGGACCTTTAGGTATGAAAGCGAGGAGCGACAGCAATGGTGGGGACACCATTGCAAAGCTGACTGTGTGCTGAAGATGCCCAGCACATGCTTTCCCTCCTGGCTCTTCGGCTCTGAGAGCAGAGGCCAGACGTTCGTGCTCTACTGACTGTGCTGCTGGGCAGCCAAGAGCAATGAGCAGAGAAGTTGGATTCAAATGAACTTCTCGGTATGAAAGTGAGGAGCGACAGCAATGATGGAGGCACTGTTGCAAAGCTGACTGTGTGCAGAAGATTCAGAGCACCAGCTTTCCCTCCTGGCTCTTCGATTGTGGGAGCAGACGGCAACTGTTCGTGCTCTAGTCACTGTGCTACTGGGCAGCCGAGAGCAAGCTCCGAAGAGGGTGCATTCAAATGGACGTTTAGGTATGACACCGAGGAGCGACAGCAATGATGGTGACACCGTTGCAAAGCTGACTGTGTGCTGAAGATGCCCAGCACATGCTTTCCCTCCTGGCTCTTCGATTGTGGGAGCAGACGGCAACCGTTCGTGCTCTACTCACTGTGCTGCTGGGCAGCCGAGAGCAAGCTCCGAAGAGGGTGCTTTCAAATGGACGTTTAGGTATGAAAGCGAGGAGCGACAGCAATGATGGTGACACCGTTGCAAAGCTGACTGTGTGCTGAAGATGCCCCGCACATGCTTTCCCTCCTGGGTCTTCGACTGAGGGAGCAGAAGGCAACCCTAACCCAAACCCTAACCCTAACCCTAACCCCTAAACCTAACCCCTAACCCTAACCCCTAACACTAACCCTAACCCTAACCCTAACCGTAAGCTTTCACCAGCTTTCCCTCCTGGCTCTTCGATTGTGGGAGCAGACGGCAACTGTTCGTGCTCTACTCACTGTGCTGCTGGGCAGCCGAGAGCAAGCTCCGAAGAGGGCGCACTCAAATGGACGTTTAGGTATGACACCGAGGAGCGACAGCAATGATGGTGACACCGTTGCAAAGCTGACTGTGTGCTGAAGATGCCCAGCACATGCTTTCCCTCCTGGCTCTTCGACTGTGGGAGCAGACGACAACCGTTCCTGCTCTACTCACTGTGCTGCTGGGCAGCCGAGAGCAAGCTCTGAAGAGGGTGTATTCAAATGGACCTTTAGGTATGAAAGCGAGGAGCGACAGCAATGATGGTGACACTGTTGCAAAGCTGACTGTGTGCAGAAGATGCACAGCACATGCTTTCCCTCCCGGCTCTTCGGATCTGGGAGCAGAAGCCAGAAGTTCGTGCACTAATCGCTGTGCTACTGGGCAGCTGAGAAGCACCTTTGAAGAGGTTGCATTCAAATGTACTTTTAGGTATGAAACCGAGGAGTGACAGCAATAATGGTGACAGCATTGCAAAGCTGACTGTGTGCTGAAGATGCCCCGCACATGCTTTCCCTCCTGGCTCTTCGACTGTGGGAGCAGTCGGCAACCCTAACCCTAACCGTAACCCTAACCCTAACCCTAAACCTAGCCATAACCCTAACGCTAACCCTAACCCCTAACCCTAACCCTAACCCTAACCCTAACCCTAACCCCTAACGCTAACCCCTAACCCTAACCCTAACCCTAACCCTAACCCTAACCCTAAGCTTTCACTAGCTTTCCCTCCTGGCTCTTCGATTGTGGGAGCAGACAGCAACTGTTCGTGCTCTACTCACTGTGCAGCTGGGCAGCCGAGAGCAAGCTCCGAAGAGGGTGCATTCAAATGGACCTTTAGGTATGAAAGCGAGGAGCGACAGCAATGATGGTGACACCGTTGCAAAGCTGACTGTGTGCTGAAGATGCCCAGCACATGCTTTCCCTCCTGGCTCTTCGGATCTGGGAGCAGAAGCCAGACGTTCGTGCACTAATCGTTCTGCCCCTGGGCAGCCAAGAACAAGCTTCGGAGAGGTTGCACTCAAATGGACTTTTAAGTATGAAACCGAGGAGCGACAGCAATGATGGTGACACCGTTGCAAAGCTGACTGTGTGCTGAAGATGCCCAACACATGTTTTCCATCCTGGCTCTTCGGCTCTAAGGGCAAAGGCCAGACGTTCATGCACTAATCACTGTGCCCCTGGGCAGCCGAGAACAAGCTTTGGAGACGTTGCATTCAAATGGACTTTTACATATGAAACCGAGGAGCGACAGCAATGATGGTGACACCGTTGCAAAGCTGACTGTGTGCTGAAGATTCAGAGCACCAGCTTTCCCTCCTGGCTCTTCGATTGTGGGAGCAGACGGCAACTGTTCGTGCTCTACTCACTGTGCTGCTGGGCAGACGAGAGCAATCTCCGAAGAGGGTGCATTCAAATGGACGTTTAGGTATGACACCGAGGAGCGACAGCAATGATGGTGACACCGTTGCAAAGCTGACTGTGTGCTGAAGATGCCCAGCACATGTTTTCCATCCTGGCTCTTCGGCTCTAAGAGCAGAGGCCAGACGTTCATGCACTAATCACTGTGCCCCTGGGCAGCCGAGAACAAGATTTGGAGACATTGCATTCAAATGGACTTTTACATATGACACCGAGGAGCGACAGCAATGATGGTGACACCGTTGCAAAGCTGACTGTGTGCAGAAGATGCACAGCACATGCTTTCCCTCCCGGCTCTTCGGATCTGAGAGCAGAAGCCAGAAGTTCGTGCACTAATCGCTGTGCTATTGGGCAGCTGAGAAGCAGCTTTGGAGAGGCTGCATTCAAATGTACTTTTAGGTATGAAACCGAGGAGTGTCAGCAATGATGGTGACACCGTTGCAAAGCTGAATGTGTGCTGAAGATGCCCAGCACATGCTTTCCCTCCTGGCTCTTCGGATCTGGGAGCAGAAGCCAGACGTTCGTGCACTAATCGTTCTGCCCCTGGGCAGCCAAGAACAAGCTTCGGAGAGGTTGCACTCAAATGGACTTTTAAGTATGAAACCGAGGGGTGACAGCAATGATGGTGACACCGTTGCAAAGCTGACTGTGTGCTGAAGATGCCCAGCACATGGTTTCCCTCCTGGCTCTTCGGCTCTGGGAGCAGAGGCCAGACTTTCGTGCTCTAATCGCTGTGCTACTTTTCAGCTCAGAGCAAGCTCCGTAGAGGTTGCATTCGAGTGGACTTTTAGGTATGAAAGCGAGGAGCGACAGCAATGATGGTGACACCGTTGCAAAGCTAACTGTGTGCTGAAGATGCCCAGCACATGCTTTCCCTCCTGGCTCTTCGATTGTGGGAGCAGACGGCAACCGTTCGTGCTCTACTCACTGTGCTGCTGGGCAGTCGAGAGCAAGCTCCGAAGAGGGTGCATTCAAATGCACCTTTAGGTATGAAAGCGAGGAGCGACAGCAATGGTGGGGACACCATTGCAAACCTGACTGTGTGCTGAAGATGCCCAGCACATGCTTTCCCTCCTGGCTCTTCGGCTCTGAGAGCAGAGGCCAGACGTTCGTGCTCTACTGACTGTGCTGCTGGGCAGCCAAGAGCAATGAGCAGAGAAGTTGGATTCAAATGGACTTCTCGGTATGAAAGTGAGGAGCGACAGCAATGATGGAGGCACTGTTGCAAAGCTGACTGTGTGCAGAAGATTCAGAGCACCAGCTTTCCCTCCTGGCTCTTCGATTGTGGGAGCAGACGGCAACTGTTCGTGCTCTAGTCACTGTGCTGCTGGGCAGCCGAGAGCAAGCTCCGAAGAGGGTGCATTCAAATGGACGTTTAGGTATGAAAGCGAGGAGCGACAGCAATGATGGTGACACCGTTGCAAAGCTGACTGTGTGCTGAAGATGCCCAGCACATGCTTTCCCTCCTGGCTCTTCGACTGTGGGAGCAGACGGCAACCGTTCGTGCTCTACTCACTGTGCTGCTGGGCAGGGGAGAGCAAGCTCCGAAGAGGGCGCTTTCAAATGGACGTTTAGGTATGAAAGCGAGGAGCGACAGCAATGATGGTGATACCGTTGCAAAGCTGACTGTGTGCAGAAGATGCACAGCACATGCTTTCCCTCCCGGCTCTTCGGATCTGAGAGCAGAAGCCAGAAGTTCGTGCACTAATCGCTGTGCTACTGGGCAGCTGAGAAGCAGCTTTGGAGTGGCTGCATTCAAATGTACTTTTAGGTATGAAACCGAGGAGTGACAGCAATAATGGTGACAGCATTGAAAAGCTGACTGTGTGCTGAAGATGCCCCGCACATGCTTTCCCTCCTGGCTCTTCGACTGTGGGAGCAGACGGCAACCCTAACCCTAACCCTAACCCTAACCCTAACCGTAACCCTAAACCTAACCCTAACCCTAACCCTAACCCCTAAACCTAACACTAACCCTAACCCTAAGGCTAACCCCCAACACTAACCCCTAACCCTAACCCTAACCCTAACCCTAACCCTAACCCTAACCCTAAGCTTTCACCAGCTTTCCCTCCTGGATCTTCGATTGTGGGAGCAGACGGCAACTGTTCGTGCTCTACTCACTGTGCAGCTGGGCAGCCGAGAGCTAGCTCCGAAGAGGGTGCATTCAAATGGACCTTTAGGGATGAAAGCGAGGAGCGACAGCAATGATGGTGACACCGTTGCAAAGCTGACTGTGTGCTGAAGATGCCCAGCACATGCTTTCCCTCCTGGCTCTTCGGATCTGGGAGCAGAAGCCAGACGTTCGTGCACTAAACGTTCTGCCCCTGGGCAGCCAAGAACAAGCTTCGGAGAGGTTGCACTCAAATGGACTTTTAAGTATGAAACCGAGGGGTGACAGCAATGATGGTGACACCGTTGCAAAGCTGACTGTGTGCTGAAGATGCCCAGCACATGGTTTCCCTCCTGGCTCTTCGGCTCTGGGAGCAGAGGCCAGACTTTCGTGCTCTAATCGCTGTGCTACTTGGCTGCTCAGAGCAAGCTCCGTAGAGGTTGCATTCGAGTGGACTTTTAGGTATGAAAGCGAGGAGCGACAGCAATGATGGTGACACCGTTGCAAAGCTAACTGTGTGCTGAAGATGCCCAGCACATGCTTTCCCTCCTGGCTCTTCGATTGTGGGAGCAGACGGCAACCGTTCGTGCTCTACTCACTGTGCTGCTGGGCAGCCGAGAGCAAGCTCCGAAGAGGGTGCATTCAAATGGACCTTTAGGTATGAAAGCGAGGAGCGACAGCAATGGTGGGGACACCATTGCAAAGCTGACTGTGTGCTGAAGATGCCCAGCACATGCTTTCCCTCCTGGCTCTTCGGCTCTGAGAGCAGAGGCCAGACGTTCGTGCTCTACTGACTGTGCTGCTGGGCAGCCAAGAGCAATGAGCAGAGAAGTTGGATTCAAATGAACTTCTCGGTATGAAAGTGAGGAGCGACAGCAATGATGGAGGCACTGTTGCAAAGCTGACTGTGTGCAGAAGATTCAGAGCACCAGCTTTCCCTCCTGGCTCTTCGATTGTGGGAGCAGACGGCAACTGTTCGTGCTCTAGTCACTGTGCTACTGGGCAGCCGAGAGCAAGCTCCGAAGAGGGTGCATTCAAATGGACGTTTAGGTATGAAAGCGAGGAGCGACAGCAATGATGGTGACACCGTTGCAAAGCTGACTGTGTGCTGAAGATGCCCAGCACATGCTTTCCCTCCTGGCTCTTCGATTGTGGGAGCAGACGGCAACCGTTCGTGCTCTACTCACTGTGCTGCTGGGCAGCCGAGAGCAAGCTCCGAAGAGGGTGCTTTCAAATGGACGTTTAGGTATGAAAGCGAGGAGCGACAGCAATGATGGTGACACCGTTGCAAAGCTGACTGTGTGCTGAAGATGCCCCGCACATGCTTTCCCTCCTGGCTCTTCGACTGTGGGAGCAGACGGCAACCCTAACCCTAACCCTAACCCTAACCCTAAACCTAACCATAACCCTAACCCTAACCCTAACCCCTAACCCTAACCCTAACCCTAACCCTAACCCTAACCCCTAAACCTAACCCCTAACCCTAACCCTAACCCTAGCCCTAACCTTTCACCAGCCTTCCCTCCTGGCTCTTCGACTGTGGGAGCAGACGGCAACTGTTCGTGCTCTACTCACTGTGCAGCTGGGCAGCCGAGAGCAAGCTCCGAAGAGGGTGCATTCAAATGGACCTTTAGGTATGAAAGCGAGGAGCGACAGCAATGATGGTGACACCGTTGCAAAGCTGACTGTGTGCTGAAGATGCCCAGCACATGCTTTCCCTCCTGGCTCTTCGGATCTGGGAGCAGAAGCCAGACGTTCGTGCACTAATCGTTCTGCCCCTGGGCAGCCAAGAACAAGCTTCGGAGAGGTTGCACTCAAATGGACTTTTAAGTATGAAACCGAGGAGTGACAGCAATGATGGTGACACCGTTGCAAAGCTGACTGTGTGCTGAAGATGCCCAGCACATGGTTTCCCTCCTGGCTCTTCGGCTCTGGGAGCAGAGGCCAGACTTTCGTGCTCTAATCGCTGTGCTACTTGGCAGCTCAGAGCAAGCTCCATAGAGGTTGCATTCGAGTGGACTATTAGGTATGAAAGCGAGGAGCGACAGCAATGATGGTGACACCGTTGCAAAGCTAACTGTGTGCTGAAGATGCCCAGCACATGCTTTCCCTCCTGGCTCTTCGACTGTGGGAGCAGACGGCAACCGTTCGTGCTCTACTCACAGTGCTGCTGGGCAACCGAGAGCAAGCTCCGAAGAGGGTGCTTTCAAATGGACGTTTAGGTATGAAAGCGAGGAGCGACAGCAATGATGGTGACACCGTTGCAAAGCTGACTGTGTGCTGAAGATGCCCAACACATGCTTTCCCTCCTGGCTCTTCGGCTCTGGGAGCAGAGGCCAGATGTTCGTGCACTAATCGCTGGGCTACTGGGCAGCTGAGAAGCACCTTTGGAGAGGTTGCATTCAAATGTACTTTTAGGTATGAAACCGAGGAGTGACAGCAATAATGGTGACAGCATTGCAAAGATGACTGTGTGCTGAAGATGCGCAGCACATGCTTTCCCTCCTGGCTCTTCGACTGTGGGAGCAGACGGCAACCCTAACCCTAACCGTAACCCTAACCCTAACCCTAAACCTAACCATGACCCTAACCCTAACGCTAACTTCTAACCCTAACCCTAACTTCTAACCCTAACCCTAACCCTAACCCTAACCCTAACCCTAACCCCTAACCCTAACCCCTAACCCTAACCCTAACCCTAACCCTAACCCTAACCCTAAGCTTTCACCAGCTTTCCCTCCTGGATCTTCGATTGTGGGAGCAGACGGCAACTGTTCGTGCTCTACTCACTGTGCAGCTGGGCAGCCGAGAGCAAGCTCTGAAGAGGGTGCATTCAAATGGACCTTTAGGGATGAAAGCGAGGAGCGACAGCAATGATGGTGACACCGTTGCAAAGCTGACTGTGTGCTGAAGATGCCCAGCACATGCTTTCCATCCTGGCTCTTCGGCTCTAAGAGCAGAGGCCAGACGTTCATGCACTAATCACTGTGCCCCTGGGCAGCCGAGAACAAGATTTGGAGAGATTGCATTCAAATGGACTTTTACATATGAAACCGAGGAGCGACAGCAATGATGGTGACACCGTTGCAAAGCTGACTGTGTGGTGAAGATGCCCAGCACGTGCTTTCCCTCCTGGCTCTTCGGATCTGGGAGCAGAAGCCAGACGTTCGTGCACTAATCGTTCCGCCCCTGGGCAGCCAAACACAAGCTTCGGAGAGGTTGCACTCAAATGGACTTTTAAGTATGAAACCGAGGAGTGACAGCAATGATGGTGACACCGTTGCAAAGCTGACTGTGTGCTGAAGATGCCCCGCACATGGTTTCCCTCCTGGCTCTTCGGCTCTGGGAGCAGAGGCCAGACGTTCGTGCTCTAATCGCTGTGCTACTTGGCAGCTCAGAGCAAGCTCCGTAGAGGTTGCATTCGAGTGGACTTTTAGGTATGAAAGCGAGGAGCGACAGCAATGATGGTGACACCGTTGCAAAGCTAACTGTGTGCTGAAGATGCCCAGCACATGGTTTCCCTCCTGGCTCTTCGACTGTGGGAGCAGACGGCAACCGTTCGTGCTCTACTCACTGTGCTGCTGGGCAGCCGAGAGCAAGCTCCGAAGAGGGTGCATTCAAATGGACCTTTAGGTATGAAAGCGAGGAGCGAAAGCAATGATGGTGACACCGTTGCAAAGCTGACTGTGTGCTGAAGATGCCCAGCACATGCTTTCCCTCCTGGCTCTTCGACTGTGGGAGCAGACGGCAACCGTTCGTGCTCTACTCACTGTGCTGCTGGGCAGTCGAGAGCAAGCTCCGAAGAGGGTGCATTCAAATGGACCTTTAGGTATGAAAGCGAGGAGCGACAGCAATGATGGTGACACCGTTGCAAAGCTGACTGTGTGCTGAAGATGCCCAGCACATGCTTTCCCGCCTGGCTCTTCGGCTCTGAGAGCAGAGGCCAGACGTTCGTGCTCTGCTGACTGTGCTGCTGGGCAGCCAAGAGCAACGAGCAGAGAAGTTGGATTCAAATGAACTTCTCGGTATGAAAGTGAGGAGCGACAACAATGATGTAGGCACTGTTGCAAAGCTGACTGTGTGCAGAAGATTCAGAGCACTAGCTTTCCCTCCTGGCTCTTCGATTGTGGGAGCAGACGGCAACTGTTCGTGCTCTACTCACTGTGCTTCTGGGCAGCCGAGAGCAAGCTCCGAAGAGGGTGCATTCAAATGGACCTTTAGGTACGACACTGAGGAGCGACAGCAATGATGGTGACACCGTTGCAAAGCTGACTGTGTGCTGAAGATGCCCAGCACATGCTTTCCCTCCTGGCTCTTAGGATCTGGGAGCAGACGGCAACCGTTCGTGCTCTACTCACTGTGCTGCTGGGCAGCCGAGAGCAAGCTCCGAAGAGGGTGCTTTCAAATGGACCTTTAGGTATGACACCGAGGAGCGACAGCAATGATGGTGATACCGTTGCAAAGCTGACTGTGTGCTGAAGATGCCCCGCACATGCTTTCCCTCCTGGCTCTTCGGCTCTGGCAGCAGACGGCAACCTTTCGTGCTCTACTCACTGTGATGCTCGGCAGCCGAGAGAAAGCTCCGAAGAGGGTGCATTCAAATGGACCTGTAGGTATGAAAGCGAGGAGCGACAGCAATGATGGTGACACCGTTGCAAAGCTGACTGTGTGCTGAAGATGCCCAGCACATGTTTTCCTTCCTGGCTCTTCGGCTCTGGGAGCAGAGGCCAGACGTTCGTGCTCTACTGTCTGTGCCTCTGGACAGCCAAGAGCAATGAGCGGAGAAGGTGGATTCAAATGAACTTCTAGGTATGAAAGTGAAAAGCGTAAGCAATGATGGAGGCACTGTTGCAAAGCTGACTGTGTGCTGAAGATGCCCAGCACATGCTCTCCCTCCTGGCTCCTCCACTGTGCTAGCAGACGGCAACCGTTCGTGCTCTACTCACTGTGCTGCTGGGCAGCCGAGAGCAAGCTCTTAAGAGGGTGCATTCAAATGGACCTTTAGGTATGAAAGCGAGGAGCGACAGCAATGATGGTGACACCGTTGCAAAGCTGACTGTGTGCTGAAGATGCCCAGCACATGCTTTCCCTCCCGGCTCTTCGGATCTGGGAGCAGAAGCCAGAAGTTAGTGCACTAATCGCTGTGCTACTGGGCAGCTGAGAAGCAGCTTTGGAGAGGTTGCATTCAAATGTACTTTTTGGTATGAAACCGAGGAGTGACAGCAATAATGGTGACAGTATTGCAAAGCTGACTGTGTGCTGAAGATGCCCCGCACATGCTTTCCCTCCTGGCTCTTCGACTGTGGGAGCAGACGGCAACCCTAACCCTAACCCTAACCCTAACCCTAACCCAACCCTAACCCTAACCCTAACCCTAAGCCTAACCCCTAGCCCTAACCCCTAACCCTAACCCTACCCCTAGCCCTATCCCTAACCCCTAACCCTAACCCTAATCCCAACCCTAACCCTAACCCTAACCCTAAGCTTTCACCAGCTTTCCCTCCTGGCTCTTCGATTGTGGGAGCAGACGGCAACTGTTCGTGCTCTGCTCACTGTGCAGCTGGGCAGCCGAGAGCAAGCTCTGAAGAGGGTGCATTCAAATGGACGTTTAGGTATGAAAGCGAGGAGCGACAGCAATGATGGTGACACCGTTGCAAAGCTGACTGTGTGCTGAAGATGCCCAGCACATGCTTTCCCTCCTGGCTCTTCGGATCTGGGAGCAGAAGCCAGACGTTCGTGCACTAATCGCTCTTCCCGTGGGCAGCCGAGAACAAGCTTCGGAGAGGTTGCACTCAAATGGACTTTTAAGTAAGAAAGCGAGGAGCGACAGCAATGATGGTGACACCGTTGCAAAGCTGACTGTGTGCTGAAGATGCCCAGCACATGTTTTCCATCCTGGCTCTTCGGCTCTGGGAGCAGAGGCCAGACGTTCATGCACTAATCACTGTGCCCCTGGGCAGCCGAGAACAAGCTTTGGAGACGTTGCATTCAAATGGACTTTTACATATGAAACCGAGGAGCGACAGCAATGATGGTGACACCGTTGCAAAGCTGACTGTGTGCTGAAGATGCCCAGCACATGCTTTCCCTCCGGGCTCTTCGACTGTGGGAGCAGACGGCAACTGTTCGTGCTCTACTCACTGTGCAGCTGGGCAGCCGAGAGCAAGCTCCGAAGAGGGTGCATTCAAATGGACCTTTAGGTATGAAAGCGAGGAGCGAAAGCAATGATGGTGACACCGTTGCAAAGCTGACTGTGTGCTGAAGATGCCCAGCACATGCTTTCCCTCCTGGCTCTTCGACTGTGGGAGCAGACGGCAACCGTTCGTGCTCTACTCACTGTGCTGCTGGGCAGTCGAGAGCAAGCTCCGAAGAGGGTGCATTCAAATGGACCTTTAGGTATGAAAGCGAGGAGCGACAGCAATGATGGTGACACCGTTGCAAAGCTGACTGTGTGCTGAAGATGCCCAGCACATGCTTTCCCTCCCGGCTCTTCGGATCTGGGAGCAGAAGCCAGAAGTTAGTGCACTAATCGCTGTGCTACTGGGCAGCTGAGAAGCAGCTTTGGAGAGGTTGCATTCAAATGTACTTTTTGGTATGAAACCGAGGAGTGACAGCAATAATGGTGACAGTATTGCAAAGCTGACTGTGTGCTGAAGATGCCCCGCACATGCTTTCCCTCCTGGCTCTTCGACTGTGGGAGCAGACGGCAACCCTAACCCTAACCCTAACCCTAACCCTAACCCAACCCTAACCCTAACCCTAACCCTAAGCCTAACCCCTAGCCCTAACCCCTAACCCTAACCCTACCCCTAGCCCTATCCCTAACCCCTAACCCTAACCCTAATCCCAACCCTAACCCTAACCCTAACCCTAAGCTTTCACCAGCTTTCCCTCCTGGCTCTTCGATTGTGGGAGCAGACGGCAACTGTTCGTGCTCTGCTCACTGTGCAGCTGGGCAGCCGAGAGCAAGCTCTGAAGAGGGTGCATTCAAATGGACGTTTAGGTATGAAAGCGAGGAGCGACAGCAATGATGGTGACACCGTTGCAAAGCTGACTGTGTGCTGAAGATGCCCAGCACATGCTTTCCCTCCTGGCTCTTCGGATCTGGGAGCAGAAGCCAGACGTTCGTGCACTAATCGCTCTTCCCGTGGGCAGCCGAGAACAAGCTTCGGAGAGGTTGCACTCAAATGGACTTTTAAGTAAGAAAGCGAGGAGCGACAGCAATGATGGTGACACCGTTGCAAAGCTGACTGTGTGCTGAAGATGCCCAGCACATGTTTTCCATCCTGGCTCTTCGGCTCTGGGAGCAGAGGCCAGACGTTCATGCACTAATCACTGTGCCCCTGGGCAGCCGAGAACAAGCTTTGGAGACGTTGCATTCAAATGGACTTTTACATATGAAACCGAGGAGCGACAGCAATGATGGTGACACCGTTGCAAAGCTGACTGTGTGCTGAAGATGCCCAGCACATGCTTTCCCTCCGGGCTCTTCGACTGTGGGAGCAGACGGCAACTGTTCGTGCTCTACTCACTGTGCAGCTGGGCAGCCGAGAGCAAGCTCCGAAGAGGGTGCATTCAAATGGACCTTTAGGTATGAAAGCGAGGAGCGAAAGCAATGATGGTGACACCGTTGCAAAGCTGACTGTGTGCTGAAGATGCCCAGCACATGCTTTCCCTCCTGGCTCTTCGACTGTGGGAGCAGACGGCAACCGTTCGTGCTCTACTCACTGTGCTGCTGGGCAGTCGAGAGCAAGCTCCGAAGAGGGTGCATTCAAATGGACCTTTAGGTATGAAAGCGAGGAGCGACAGCAATGATGGTGACACCGTTGCAAAGCTGACTGTGTGCTGAAGATGCCCAGCACATGCTTTCCCTCCCGGCTCCTCGGATCTGGGAGCAGAAGCCAGAAGTTAGTGCACTAATCGCTGTGCTACTGGGCAGCTGAGAAGCAGCTTTGGAGAGGTTGCATTCAAATGTACTTTTTGGTATGAAACCGAGGAGTGACAGCAATAATGGTGACAGTATTGCAAAGCTGACTGTGTGCTGAAGATGCCCCGCACATGCTTTCCCTCCTGGCTCTTCGACTGTGGGAGCAGACGGCAACCCTAACCCTAACCCTAACCCTAACCCTAACCCAACCCTAACCCTAACCCTAACCCTAAGCCTAACCCCTAGCCCTAACCCCTAACCCTAACCCTACCCCTAGCCCTATCCCTAACCCCTAACCCTAACCCTAATCCCAACCCTAACCCTAACCCTAACCCTAAGCTTTCACCAGCTTTCCCTCCTGGCTCTTCGATTGTGGGAGCAGACGGCAACTGTTCGTGCTCTGCTCACTGTGCAGCTGGGCAGCCGAGAGCAAGCTCTGAAGAGGGTGCATTCAAATGGACGTTTAGGTATGAAAGCGAGGAGCGACAGCAATGATGGTGACACCGTTGCAAAGCTGACTGTGTGCTGAAGATGCCCAGCACATGCTTTCCCTCCTGGCTCTTCGGATCTGGGAGCAGAAGCCAGACGTTCGTGCACTAATCGCTCTTCCCGTGGGCAGCCGAGAACAAGCTTCGGAGAGGTTGCACTCAAATGGACTTTTAAGTAAGAAAGCGAGGAGCGACAGCAATGATGGTGACACCGTTGCAAAGCTGACTGTGTGCTGAAGATGCCCAGCACATGTTTTCCATCCTGGCTCTTCGGCTCTGGGAGCAGAGGCCAGACGTTCATGCACTAATCACTGTGCCCCTGGGCAGCCGAGAACAAGCTTTGGAGACGTTGCATTCAAATGGACTTTTACATATGAAACCGAGGAGCGACAGCAATGATGGTGACACCGTTGCAAAGCTGACTGTGTGCTGAAGATGCCCAGCACATGCTTTCCCTCCGGGCTCTTCGACTGTGGGAGCAGACGGCAACTGTTCGTGCTCTACTCACTGTGCAGCTGGGCAGCCGAGAGCAAGCTCCGAAGAGGGTGCATTCAAATGGACCTTTAGGTATGAAAGCGAGGAGCGAAAGCAATGATGGTGACACCGTTGCAAAGCTGACTGTGTGCTGAAGATGCCCAGCACATACTTTCCCTCCTGGCTCTTCGACTGTGGGAGCAGACGGCAACCGTTCGTGCTCTACTCACTGTGCTGCTGGGCAGTCGAGAGCAAGCTCCGAAGAGGGTGCATTCAAATGGACCTTTAGGTATGAAAGCGAGGAGCGACAGCAATGATGGTGACACCGTTGCAAAGCTGACTGTGTGCTGAAGATGCCCAGCACATGCTTTCCCTCCTGGCACTTCGGCTCTGAGAGCAGAGGCCAGACGTTCGTGCTCTGCTGACTGTGCTGCTGGGCAGCCAAGAGCAACGAGCAGAGAAGTTGGATTCAAATGAACTTCTCGGTATGAAAGTGAGGAGCGACAACAATGATGTAGGCACTGTTGCAAAGCTGACTGTGTGCAGAAGATTCAGAGCACTAGCTTTCCCTCCTGGCTCTTCGATTGTGGGAGCAGACGGCAACTGTTCGTGCTCTACTCACTGTGCTTCTGGGCAGCCGAGAGCAAGCTCCGAAGAGGGTGCATTCAAATGGACCTTTAGGTATGACACTGAGGAGCGACAGCAATGATGGTGACACCGTTGCAAAGCTGACTGTGTGCTGAAGATGCCCAGCACATGCTTTCCCTCCTGGCTCTTAGGATCTGGGAGCAGACGGCAACCGTTCGTGCTCTACTCACTGTGCTGCTGGGCAGCCGAGAGCAAGCTCCGAAGAGGGTGCTTTCAAATGGACCTTTAGGTATGACACCGAGGAGCGACAGCAATGATGGTGATACCGTTGCAAAGCTGACTGTGTGCTGAAGATGCCCAGCACATGCTTTCCCTCCTGGCTCTTCGGCTCTGGCAGCAGACGGCAACCGTTCGTGCTCTACTCACTGTGATGCTCGGCAGCCGAGAGAAAGCTCCGAAGAGGGTGCATTCAAATGGACCTGTAGGTATGAAAGCGAGGAGCGACAGCAATGATGGTGACACCGTTGCAAAGCTGACTGTGTGCTGAAGTTGCCCAGCACATGTTTTCCTTCCTGGCTCTTCGGCTCTGGGAGCAGAGGCCAGACGTTCGTGCTCTACTGACTGTGCCTCTGGACAGCCAAGAGCAATGAGCGGAGAAGGTGGATTCAAATGAACTTCTAGGTATGAAAGTGAAAAGCGTAAGCAATGATGGAGGCACTGTTGCAAAGCTGACTGTGTGCTGAAGATGCCCAGCACATGCTCTCCCTCCTGGCTCCTCCACTGTGCTAGCAGACGGCAACCGTTCGTGCTCTACTCACTGTGCTGCTGGGCAGCCGAGAGCAAGCTCTTAAGAGGGTGCATTCAAATGGACCTTTAGGTATGAAAGCGAGGAGCGACAGCAATGATGGTGACACCGTTGCAAAGCTGACTGTGTGCTGAAGATGCCCAGCACATGCTTTCCCTCCCGGCTCTTCGGATCTGGGAGCAGAAGCCAGAAGTTAGTGCACTAATCGCTGTGCTACTGGGCAGCTGAGAAGCAGCTTTGGAGAGGTTGCATTCAAATGTACTTTTTGGTATGAAACCGAGGAGTGACAGCAATAATGGTGACAGTATTGCAAAGCTGACTGTGTGCTGAAGATGCCCCGCACATGCTTTCCCTCCTGGCTCTTCGACTGTGGGAGCAGACGGCAACCCTAACCCTAACCCTAACCCTAACCCTAACCCAACCCTAACCCTAACCCTAACCCTAAGCCTAACCCCTAGCCCTAACCCCTAACCCTAACCCTACCCCTAGCCCTATCCCTAACCCCTAACCCTAAACCTAATCCCAACCCTAACCCTAACCCTAACCCTAAGCTTTCACCAGCTTTCCCTACTGGCTCTTCGATTGTGGGAGCAGACGGCAACTGTTCGTGCTCTGCTCACTGTGCAGCTGGGCAGCCGAGAGCAAGCTCTGAAGAGGGTGCATTCAAATGGACGTTTAGGTATGAAAGCGAGGAGCGACAGCAATGATGGTGACACCGTTGCAAAGCTGACTGTGTGCTGAAGATGCCCAGCACATGCTTTCCCTCCTGGCTCTTCGGATCTGGGAGCAGAAGCCAGACGTTCGTGCACTAATCGCTCTTCCCGTGGGCAGCCGAGAACAAGCTTCGGAGAGGTTGCACTCAAATGGACTTTTAAGTATGAAAGCGAGGAGCGACAGCAATGATGGTGACACCGTTGCAAAGCTGACTGTGTGCTGAAGATGCCCAGCACATGTTTTCCATCCTGGCTCTTCGGCTCTGGGAGCAGAGGCCAGACGTTCATGCACTAATCACTGTGCCCCTGGGCAGCCGAGAACAAGCTTTGGAGACGTTGCATTCAAATAAACTTTTACATATGAAACCGAGGAGCGACAGCAATGATGGTGACACCGTTGCAAAGCTGACTGTGTGCTGAAGATGCCCAGCACATGCTTTCCCTCCGGGCTCTTCGACTGTGGGAGCAGACGGCAACTGTTCGTGCTCTACTCACTGTGCTGCTGGGCAGCCGAGAGCAAGCTCCGAAGAGGGTGCATTCAAATGGACCTTTAGGTATGAAAGCGAGGAGCGAAAGCAATGATGGTGACACCGTTGCAAAGCTGACTGTGTGCTGAAGATGCCCAGCACATGCTTTCCCTCCTGGCTCTTCGACTGTGGGAGCAGACGGCAACCGTTCGTGCTCTACTCACTGTGCTGCTGGGCAGTCGAGAGCAAGCTCCGAAGAGGGTGCATTCAAATGGACCTTTAGGTATGAAAGCGAGGAGCGACAGCAATGATGGTGACACCGTTGCAAAGCTGACTGTGTGCTGAAGATGCCCAGCACATGCTTTCCCTCCTGGCTCTTCGGCTCTGAGAGCAGAGGCCAGACGTTCGTGCTCTGCTGACTGTGCTGCTGGGCAGCCAAGAGCAACGAGCAGAGAAGTTGGATTCAAATGAACTTCTCGGTATGAAAGTGAGGAGCGACAAAAATGATGTAGGCACTGTTGCAAAGCTGACTGTGTGCAGAAGATTCAGAGCACTAGCTTTCCCTCCTGGCTCTTCGATTGTGGGAGCAGACAGCAACTGTTCGTGCTCTACTCACTGTGCTTCTGGGCAGCCGAGAGCAAGCTCCGAAGAGGGTGCATTCAAATGGACCTTTAGGTATGACACTGAGGAGCGACAGCAATGATGGTGACACCGTTGCAAAGCTGACTGTGTGCTGAAGATGCCCCGCACATGCTTTCCCTCCTGGCTCTTCGACTGTGGGAGCAGACAGCAACCCTAACCCTAA